>NC_142803.1:50232507-50337026 GCF_049724085.1 Artemia sp. Qi Xiang Cuo
TAATAATTTGTTCTGAAAAGATATAATAAAGCCTTAAAAAGTATTATAATGGAGGCTTGGGAGTCTTTGGGGCACTAGGGGCCCCCTTTGGGAGCCTAGAGACCCTTGGAGGACCGGGGGCTTCCTTCGGGGGGGGTGTGGGGGGATCGGAGCCCTTTGGGGCTGTGGTAAGGGACCTCACAGCACTGTTCAAATGGAACTTGTGTATTATAACGACCACAGAGTTTCACCCTCAAATCCTCTTCTAAAATCATCATTCAAAATGTCTCTAACTGGCTCTCCGAAATAATTCCCTAAAATAATAATTTGTTCTGAAAAGATATAATAAACCCTTAAAAAGTATTATAATGGAGGCTCAGGAGTCTTTGGGGCGCCGGGTGGTCACACAAAATCAGAAAAAATGTTCAATTTTCCTTTAGTACATACGCAATTAGATTAAAAATGAAGATATTTATTCTATAACGACCAAAGAGTTTCACCCTCAAGTCCTCTTCTAAAATCATCTCTTAAAATGTCTCTAACTATTTCACCGAAATAATTCCCTAAACGAAAAGATATAATAAAGCCTTAAAAAGTATTATAATGGGGGACTCAGGAGCCATTGGGATGCCGGGGGCCCTTTGGGAGTCCAGAGAACCTTTGAGGACCGGGGGGGTCGTTGGGGGGTGGGGTGGGGGATCGGAGCCCTTTGGGGTTGCGGTATGGGGACCTCACAACACTGTTCAAATGGAACTTGTGTATTATAACGACCACAGAGTTTCACCCTCAAGTCCTCTTCTAAAATCATATCTTAATATCTCTCTAACTGTTTCACCTAAATAATTCCCTAAAATAATAATTTGTTCTGAAAAGATATAATAAAGCCTTAAAAAGTATTATAATGGGGGACTCAGGAGGCATCGGGGCGCCTGGGGTCCTTTGGGGGTCCAGAGAACCTTTGCTGTCCGGGGGCTTCCTTCGGGGTTGGGGTGGGGGGATCGGAGCCCTTTGGGGTTCTTGTAAGGGACCTCACAAAACACTTAAAATGTAACTAGAGTATTATAACGACAACAGAGTTTCACCGAAATAATTCCCTAAAATAATAATTTGTTCTGAAAAGATATAATAAATCCTTAAAAAGTATTATAATGGGGGACTCAGGAGGCATCGGGGCGCCGGGGTTCCTTTGTGGGTCCAGAGAACCTTTGCTGTCCGGGGATTCCCTTCGGGTTTGGGTGGGGGGGAGCGGAGCCCTTTGGGGTTGTGGTAAGGGACCTCACAACCCTCTTAAAATGTCTCTAACTGTTTCACCGAAATAATTCCCTAAAATAATAATTTGTTCTGAAAAGATATAATAAAACCTTAAAAAGTATTATAATGGGGGACTCAGGAGGCATTGGGGCGCCGGGGGTCCTTTGGGGGTCCAGAAAACCTTTGAGGACCGGGGGGGTTCCTTGGGGGTGGGGGTGGGGGATCGGAGCCCTTGGGGGTTGCGGTAAGGGGACCTCACAACACTGTTCAAATGGAACTTATGTATTATAACGACCACAGAGTTTCACCCTCAAGTCCTCTTCTAAAATCATCTCTTAAAATGTCTCTAACAGTTTCACCGAAATAATTCTCTAAAATAATAATTTGTTCTGAAAAGATATAATAAAGCCTTAAAAATTATTATAATGGAGGCTCAGGAGTCTTTGGGGCGCCGGGTGGTCACACAAAATGAGAAAAAATGTTCAATGTTCCTTTAGTACCCACGCAATTAGATTAAAATGAAGATATTTACGCAGAGTTTAAAGTAGCTAAGGCTAAGTTTGCTAAAAGATCAGTTATTTTCTTACGAAAACACGCAAAATCAGAAAAAATAACTGAAACCCCCCTGTAACTGAACCCCTTTCTAACCGACAACCTGCCCACCTGACCCCCCCAGTGCCCGGACCCCCTGGCACAACCCCCCCCGTTACCACTGGACCTACGTGCTCCTCGACCCCATTTAACTAATCCCTGTGTAACTGAATCCGTATGTAACTGAACCCTCGTGCAACTCAACTCCCTCAAAACACTTTTCAGCCATTTCTTGTTAATTTTTTTTATTTCTAAACTATTTACAATTGACAACACTGTGCAAATCATCACTTGTGTATTATGTAGTACACATTCATTCCATCTCCTCCAAAACACTTTTCAGTCATTTCTTGCTAAAATTATCCAATCACTAATTACCCCTTTTTTTCTCCACCTTCAAATGTTCCTTTAGTACCTACGCAATTAGATCACCCAGTTAACACTAAGATGTAAATTGAGTAAGCCTCTCGCAATAACGACGGTTTTTTTTTAATTGAGTACATTATAGCTTGGCAAGTTTTTTTTAGAAAACCGACCAATCAAGTTATTATATTGGACTAACCACCAACTTTCTCTAATCGACTGACACACAAAAAATCAATGCCATAATGGAAAACATGTCTGCCAAGCCATGTAGGGTTCATTGTAATAGGTCACTGGCCCCTGGTAAGGCATATTACGCAATCACTGGCTGGACCTTTACCACTATTACTACTGGTATTTGTAAAAGAATCTTGAAAAAAAAATGTCAACGGAAACTAGGCATTTATTGAAGTTTCTGGGAGGACATTTTCTTAAACCTGGAGTGGAGGTGCCAGCCAGGCGTTTAGCAAAACGAAATTTTATGCTTCGCTACAAAGATGGTCATGGATACCTGTTTATCTGTTTGTGTTGGATTGAATACTTAGGAACGAAGCATTTGTTGTCTTTTTTAGGAGGGGGGGCGGGAATTTGAAAAAAAATAAGAATTGTATGAAAAAGGTCCAAAATTATAGGGAGTTCCAACACTTTGAAATTTTGGTTGGTGGAGGGGCAAGTTTGAAGTGCCAAATAACCACGTAACCACAATTCAACCACCCACTAAACTCCCCCTATCAGTAAAGATAAAATTTAACACAACTACCGTTTTCTCCTAAATACACAGAGGTCGCGGGCATCCAGTCGCCCTCCTTAACAAGGAAAGATGCTCAAAACAAATCATTTAAATAATATAATTTTCTAAATTATATAGCCTGATTTATATTTTGTTTTTTGTGCAGTCATACAATTGCAGCACAAGGACATTTTCCTCAGTAGGACTTTCTTCCCCACTGAAGTAAATTTTTTCCTTCTTTCCAAAATAAAATTCTATCCACCCCCTTGTTTTAATAAAAAAAAAACATATATATGTTCATACAATATGCCTAGAGACTGCCAAAATAACATGTTTTGCAAAATAAAACGTATCCTCGCAGAATCAGTGAAAATGAAGAGGAGTGGAAGCATGGTAATTTAAAACTAGAAGTTCACAAACACAATTAGCTTGGAGTTAGGTCCCATGAGAACCTAGTGAAACGCAAATCTTGGCAAAGCCTTAGCACTTGCTCAAAAAACAGACCTAATCGATCGTACAGTTGTAACGTCTTAACTCCTAAGAGACCATTCAGTCAAAGGGGCTGGTGGTTAAAATTGTGCTTTCTTGATGAGGGTTCCTACTAATTAAGAGATGACGTACAGAATAGAATGATCACTGAAAATTTATCTCCTGGGTATAATTCAAGGATCTGACGTATACGCGCATGATCTTGATGTTTATATGCTACTTAGAATCTCCAAAGAGGTATATTACATATGATTCTAATGCAAGGCCGTACCCAGGAGGGGGTTACCCGGTTTGAACCCCCCCCCCCCCGAAATTTTTGACCGAGTCGAAAATAAGTCGATAATTAGTAAAACCTAGGTAAAAATCAGTATAATTAGTCGAAAACTGGGTCAAAAATTAGTAAAATCCCCCCCGAAAAAGTCAAAAATTAGTAAACTCCCCCCCCCCCGAAAAAAAATCCTGGATCCGCTCTTGTGCTAATGTAAAATTAATTCTCTTAAAATATTGTAAGGTGAAAGATGATTACCTACTTATAATAGGGTGGCTAAGTCTATAAAATCGTAAGAATTGTTCAGTTATTCAATTATACGAATTATAATATCGTAAGAAATTAGTAATATTAGCTGTTTTGAACCTTTGACTAAGATTTAAAGGCCTTGCAGTAGTGGGAAAAATTCAGCACTACAAGGTCGTAAAAACGTCTTCTAACGTAGTTGAACCGGTAGAAATAGTTAAGTTGGTTTTAATATCTTACTATATTTTGTACTGCAATCGGTATTTAATCCTGGCCAATCATCCTTCTATTAGATATCTTCTTGTTTCTATGGCCCTCTCACATTTTGACATCTGGGGAATTGACGCTTCTTATTTGGGTATAATAGTTCCAAAAATTCTCAACGCCCGTAATGGCTTCAATAAAAATTTGTATTTCAAAACTCTTTAGGTCGTATGCCATTGCTCTGCATTTTAATAGCTATGTCACCTTAATGCCGCTTTCCAGCAGCTTTGAGAGATGCGAATGAAAGGTTCCAGTCCTTAGCCGGTCAGTAATGCCTTAATCTGCTCAATCTCAACAGCTTCATCTGCCAGTTCATTACTTGTGATCCTAGAGTGTCCTAGAGCACACCAATGGCAGATCCAGGGAGACGAGGGGGCGCCCCCCCTAACGTGGTCTGAAGTAGTGTAATTTACCTAATTAACGCAAGTTTGCGTTAATTAAACTCCGATAAACCTAACACAAGTTTATCGGATCAATCCATTTTGCCCCCCCCCTAAAAAAAATCCTGGATCCGCCCCTGGAGCGCACGCCAGTGTAATTCGTTTCCCAATGGATACGAGTCTGTCTAATGCTTCATAGAGTTTCGAATCACTTTTTGCTTACTCTTAAGACTTTCAAGAGTCTTCAGTAATGATTGGGTCTCAGCTAAGCTCTTATACCCCTCCCCCCTTTGCTATCGATTTGCATTATTCTATTAGCTGGCTGTTTTATTTCAAATATTTCATCCTGGTAGACTATAGCAATTTCCCTATTTGATAACATTTTAACTCCTCATTCAAACCAGAGGCACTGTGATATACCACTATTCCAGTCCCCGAGTTTCCAAGAGTTCGTGAACCATCTGTATAACAGATTATTTCATTATTTGGGTGAAACAGCGCTGTACCCTGTTCGATTTCATTTCTATCCTTCCAGGTCATCTGAAGTTGCCTTCCATATTGGGACAATTTTATCCTTTTGCACTTAAGTACTAATGAGCTCAAGGTGTTCACGTGACCATGATTTTCTCACACCGAATCTGCTGTCTCTGAGTCCATTGATCATCAATCTGCAACCTTCTAGCACTCTTTATTGTTTCTTCCCCTTGAAAGTTTTCTTTAGGTTCAAGTCCTACACAGGACTCTATAGATGCCATGGTAGTTCCAAGGTTTGCAGAGATAATCATTAGCCAGGCAAGCCTAATGATTATTCCTGGTTAAAGGGGTCATTTGGTTCATAACTTGAGTCGAATTGATCAGACTACTGCACTAAATGACAAAATTCTTTGAATTCTTATATAGCTACATGGTCTTATCAGCCGCTCAACTTTAGCTTTCCCAACCATTTTTAGCACTGGACAAAAAAAAGGTTTAGCTTGTCAGGTATTCCA
Source organism: Artemia sp. Qi Xiang Cuo (assembly GCF_049724085.1). Taxonomy (NCBI): domain Eukaryota; kingdom Metazoa; phylum Arthropoda; class Branchiopoda; order Anostraca; family Artemiidae; genus Artemia; species Artemia sp. Qi Xiang Cuo. The sequence goes on from NC_142803.1 coordinate 50,238,058, forward strand.
AATATTTCCAAATCTTCAAATATTTTCCCTGCTTTTTTTGTTGATACTAATTGCCATAGGCTAACACCTGTAATATAAAACTTCTGAATGCAAAGAAATACGAAAAAAAAACTGGTAAGTAATGTAAGTTTCCAGGGAAAAAAAATCTCAGAATCGGGGTCTCTTCCAATAGTTAATACCACACCTGGTGCAACTTAAAAGATAATTGCAAGGTTCAGGTAAAAAAAAGAAAAAACTAAATTTGACTACCACTGTTAGAATTATCGAGAGAGGGGGTATAACTGGGGTAGTAGGCTACTTATTTCAATTTCGGAGCGCTTGCGTCCAGCTAGGCAAGCCTGTCCGAAGAAAAGAGTACGTAACGTAAGGATAACGGAGTTAAATTTGAATAATAGCCCTTGGCATCTTTCCGACTGATGAGGGCCCGAACTAGGAACTCAACTTTCCCTAGCTATGCACCAACTGTAAACTTTTAGTATTTACCTCTCTAGCTGGGAACAGGTAAAAAGAAAAACAGCCAATACAAAAAGACTTACATCTATTTAGCTCAAATTCTAAAACAAAAGTGAACTCAAAATAGCTACTTCGCACTTATAAATATCCAAGGTGTAGGTCAAGTGATCGTATTTATAATAAGCAAGACAAGGCTCTGTATATAGCGGGAATTTGCTGCTCCTGGATGGCAACCCTATGAACTTTTTACTCCTTTCAACTCACAGACTACTTGCTGATTCCAAGGCATATTAAAATCCCGTTCGTGTATAGGTATTTCCCCTTCTTTCATAGATAATTTTAGGGATTGAAAATTGGCGTCGTCAAAAGCACTTTTTATGCCTAGAGATGTCCCTAAAGCACATTCCTTATTTCGAAGAGCTTACTCTACATGCAGTAAAAGCCGATGTCTCGATGTATGGTTATTTCTGTGAGACACCCGATTTGGAAACCGATTTTGTTTTTAGAAATCACATTTCTGGTCCCTAGAATACTAATCAGGTACCAATTTATTTATTCCACCATCACTTACGGTCTGGGATTTAAAAAATCATTTTATTGAGACTTATACATAAAAACATCTTTTACTTTTAGCCATATATGGGATTGCTCTTAGCAATCCCAGCATAATGGTTTCGTAAATTTTCCCATCCTTTTTGGAGCATGATGGAGTAAAATCTATCAGTATCAGGGTATTTGGATGGTTGAAAGTCATCCATACCCTTTTTGACTCAGTCCTCCCTTTTAGTTTTAGATACCAGCCGAAAATGGGATTATTATTATAGGAGTAGTATCCATCTTTTGAATTCTACGGGACGTATAGCAAATACTTCTACGGGACGTATAGCAATTTCCATGTAATTTGCTTTCTGGTAGGTATTCTATTCTACAGGTCATTACACTCTTTGCCAAGAGATTTACGCAATTAATTAAACCTGTATTATAAAACCAGCGCGTCTTGTTTCGAGTTTTAACGGACAAGTTTTTGAAAAGCAGACATTTTTTTTTTCTTGTTTAGCATTTGCAAAAAAGGGGTAATTAGTGAGTGGAAAATTTTTTAATGCTTTTACAATCGAAGATGTTTAATTAACCTTTGCGAAAAAAGGGGTAATGGGATTTATGAATTGTAGGAGATGCCATGATTATGTACTGTATAATACACAAGTGATGTTTTGGAGCGTATTGTCAATTTAACGAGAAATGACTGAAAAGTGTTTTGAAGGAGATGGGTTGCATGGAGGGTTGAGCTGCATGAGAGTTCAGTTAAAGGGGGTACAGTTACCCGGGGGGTTTCGGTTATCCCGGGGGTCAGTTACACGGGGGTGCAGTTGCACGGGGGTTGAGTTAAATGGGGAGTGAGTTCCACGAGAGTAGTGCTTTGTCGTGGTTTAGCTTGTCACAGTTTTAAAAGAGCTTTACGGGGATTGAGAGACTCAGTTGCCGGATTCCGTGTAGTTTTTCTTTACTTGGTGGCCATTAAAAACGAAAATTTTGTGTTAAATAAGTAGTTTTTGTATCTTTTAAAAGAGCTTTAAAGGGTTTGAGAGACTCAGTTTCCGGATTCATATGGGTTTGACTTCACCTGGAGTTAATATATTTCGAAATTTTTGTTTTTAAGTAGAAGTTTTTGTATCTATTAATTTTGCTTTACAGGGATTGAGAGAATCGGTTGCCTGTTTCCTCGTGGATCTTCTCCACATGGTGGTCATTAATAATGAAAGTTCAACTTGCTATCCTTAGATTTGTTATCTTTTCAAAGAGCTTTCAGGGGTTTGAGAGACTCAGTTGCCTGATTCCGTGTAGTTTTTCTTCACTTGGTGGTCATTTGTTGTATCTTTTAAAAGAGCTTTACAGGGTTTGAGAGACTCAGTTGCCTAATTCCGTGTGGTTTTTCTTTACTTGGTGGTCAATAAAAAAATAAATTTTTTTGTTAAATACGTAGTTTTTTTATCTTTTAAAAGAGCTTTAAGGGGTTTGAGAGACTCAGTTGCCTTATTCCTTGTGGTTTTTCTTTACTTGGTGGTCATTAAAAACGAAATTTTTGTGTTAAATTAGTATTTTTTGTATCTTTTAAAAGAGCTTTACGGGGTTTGAGAGACTCAGTTGCCTTATTCCGTGTGGTTTTTCTTCACTTGGTGGTCATTAAAAACGAAATTTTTGTGTTAAATAAGTAGTTTTTGTATCTTTTAAAAGAGCTTTACAGAATTGAAAGACTCAGTTGCCTAATTCCGTGTGGTTTTCCTTTACTTGATGGTCATTAAAAATGAAATTTTTGTGTTAACTCAGTAGTTTTTGTATCTTTTAAAAGAGCTTTAATGGGTTTGAGAGACTCAGTTGCCTAATTCATTGTGATTTTCCTTTACTTTGTGGTCATTTTTTGTATCTCTTAAAAGAGCCTTACAGAGTTTGAGAGACTCAGTTGCCTAATTCCGTGTGGTTTTCCTTTACTTGGTGGTCATTAAAAACGAAATTTTTGTGTTAAATCAGTAGTTTTTGTATCTTTTAAAAGAGCTTTAAGGGGTTTGAGAGACTCAGTTGCCTGATTCCGTGTGGTTTTTCTTTACTTGGTGGTCATTTGTTGTATCTTTTAAAAGAGCTTTACAGGGTTGGAGAGACTCAGTTGCCTAAGTCCGTGTGATTTTTCTTTACTTGCTGGTCATTAAAAACGAAATTTTTGTGTTAAATAAGTAGTTTTTGTATCTTTTAAAATAGCTTTAAGGGGTTTGAGAGACTCAGTTGCAGGATTCCGAGTAATTTTTCTTTACTTGGTAGTCATTGAAAACGAAATTTTATTGTTAGATAAGAAGTGGTTGTATATTTTAAAAGAGCTTTAAGGGGTTTGAGAGAACTAGTTTTACCTTGTCACAGTTACATTTTCTTGATTTTTCAAAGTTCATTTTGAATTTCTTTCGTTGAAATGCAAGAGTTGGAATATTTCAGTAGTGTTTGGTTGTGGTTTACCTTGTCACAGTTACATTTTCTTGATTTTTCAAAGTTCATTTTGAATTTCTTTCGCTGAAATGCAAGAGTTGGAATATTTCAGTAGTGTTTGGTTGTGGTTTACCTTGTCACAGTTACATTTTCTTGATTTTTCAAAGTTCATTTTGAATTTCTTTCGTTGAAATGCAAGAGTTGGAATATTTCAGTAGTGTTTGGTTGTGGTTTACCTTGTCACAGTTACATTTTCTTGATTTTTCAAAGTTCATTTTGAATTTCTTTCGCTGAAATGCAAGAGTTGGAATATTTCAGTAGTGTTTGGTTGTGGTTTACCTTGTCACAGTTACATTTTCTTGATTTTTCAAAGTTCATTTTGAATTTCTTTCGTTGAAATGCAAGAGTTGGAATATTTCAGTAGTGTTTGGTTGTGGTTTACCTTGTCACAGTTACATTTTCTTGATTTTTCAAAGTTCATTTTGAATTTCTTTCGCTGAAATGCAAGAGTTGGAATATTTCAGTAGTGTTTGGTTGTGGTTTACCTTGTCACAGTTACATTTTCTTGATTTTTCAAAGTTCATTTTGAATTTCTTTCGTTGAAATGCAAGAGTTGGAATATTTCAGTAGTGTTTGGTTGTGGTTTACCTTGTCACAGTTACATTTTCTTGATTTTTCAAAGTTCATTTTGAATTTCTTTCGTTGAAATGCAAGAGTTGGAATATTTCAGTAGTGTTTGGTTGTGGTTTACCTTGTCACAGTTACATTTTCTTGATTTTTCAAAGTTCATTTTGAATTTCTTTCGTTGAAATGCAAGAGTTGGAATATTTCAGTAGTGTTTGGTTGTGGTTTACCTTGTCACAGTTACATTTTCTTGATTTTTCAAAGTTCATTTTGAATTTCTTTCGTTGAAATGCAAGAGTTGGAATATTTCAGTAGTGTTTGGTTGTGGTTTACCTTGTCACAGTTACATTTTCTTGATTTTTCAAAGTTCATTTTGAATTTCTTTCGTTGAAATGCAAGAGTTGGAATATTTCAGTAGTGTTTGGTTGTGGTTTACCTTGTCACAGTTACATTTTCTTGATTTTTCAAAGTTCATTTTGAATTTCTTTCGTTGAAATGCAAGAGTTGGAATATTTCAGTAGTGTTTGGTTGTGGTTTACCTTGTCACAGTTACATTTTCTTGATTTTTCAAAGTTCATTTTGAATTTCTTTCGTTGAAATGCAAGAGTTGGAATATTTCAGTAGTGTTTGGTTGTGGTTTACCTTGTCACAGTTACATTTTCTTGATTTTTCAAAGTTCATTTTGAATTTCTTTCGTTGAAATGCAAGAGTTGGAATATTTCAGTAGTGTTTGGTTGTGGTTTACCTTGTCACAGTTACATTTTCTTGATTTTTCAAAGTTCATTTTGAATTTCTTTCGTTGAAATGCAAGAGTTGGAATATTTCAGTAGTGTTTGGTTGTGGTTTACCTTGTCACAGTTACATTTTCTTGATTTTTCAAAGTTCATTTTGAATTTCTTTCGTTGAAATGCAAGAGTTGGAATATTTCAGTAGTGTTTGGTTGTGGTTTACCTTGTCACAGTTACATTTTCTTGATTTTTCAAAGTTCATTTTGAATTTCTTTCGTTGAAATGCAAGAGTTGGAATATTTCAGTAGTGTTTGGTTGTGGTTTACCTTGTCACAGTTACATTTTCTTGATTTTTCAAAGTTCATTTTGAATTTCTTCGTTGAAATGCAAGAGTTGGAATATTTCAGTAGTGTTTGGTTGTGGTTTACCTTGTCACAGTTACATTTTCTTGATTTTTCAAAGTTCATTTTGAATTTCTTTCGTTGAAATGCAAGAGTTGGAATATTTCAGTAGTGTTTGGTTGTGGTTTACCTTGTCACAGTTATATTTTCTTGATTTTTCAAAGTTCATTTTGAATTTCTTTCGTTGAAATGCAAGAGTTGGAATATTTCAGTAGTGTTTGCTTGTGGTTTACCTTGTCACAGTTACATTTTCTTGATTTTTCAAAGTTCATTTTGAATCATTCAAGAAGAGTGATTAAACACGTTTTTAAACTACATTCTATTTGCATGCCTTTCCTTGGCACCTTTCCAAACGAGCAGGGAGTCTCCGACGGTTCCTATACATTGCAGAAAAGTGAGCTATACGAAAAATCACCGTTTTTAACCAGACTGGTTTTTTTAGACTACCCATACCAAGAGATGGAAAGCCCTCCTAGCGACGAGACATGCACAGACATGAAACTCAAAAAGAGTCATAGCTAGAGATATATCCAAAAAGTTGGTTTGATCTAGGTTCACTTAGAGTGGCGCGCCACTCTAAGTGAACTTTTACTGCTCACTTTTTTGCAATGTGTAGGAACCAGCGGGGACTCCCCGCTCGTTTTTGGAAAGGTGCCAAGGAAAGGCATGCAAATAGCATGTAGTTTAAAAACGTGTTTAATCACGTTTCTTGAATGATTCAAAATGAACTTTGAAAAATCAAGAAAATGTAACCGTGACAAGGTAAACCACAAGCAAACACTACTGAAATATTCCAACTCTTGCATTTCAACGAAAGAAATTCAAAATGAACTTTGAAAAATCAAGAAAATGTAACTGTGACAAGGTAAACCACAACCAAACACTACTGAAATATTCCAACTCTTGCATTTCAACGAAAGAAATTCAAAATGAACTTTGAAAAATCAAGAAAATGTAACTGTGACAAGGTAAACCACAACCAAACACTACTGAAATATTCCAACTCTTGCATTTCAACGAAAGAAATTCAAAATGAACTTTGAAAAATCAAGAAAATGTAACTGTGACAAGGTAAACCACAACCAAACACTACTGAAATATTCCAACTCTTGCATTTCAATGAAAGAAATTCAAAATGAACTTTGAAAAATCAAGAAAATGTAACTGTGACAAGGTAAACCACAACCAAACACTACTGAAATATTCCAACTCTTGCATTTCAACGAAAGAAATTCAAAATGAACTTTGAAAAATCAAGAAAATGTATCTGTGACAAGGTAAACCACAACCAAACACTACTGATATATTCCAACTCTTGCATTTCAACGAAAGAAATTCAAAATGAACTTTGAAAAATCAAGAAAATGTAACTGTGACAAGGTAAATAACAACCAAACACTACTGAAATATTCCAACTCTTGCATTTCAACGAAAGAAATTCATAAATATATTTGAAAAATCTAGAATATGTAAGTGTGACTAGGTATACCTCAACCAAACACTACTGAAATATTCCAACTCTTGTATTTTAACGAAAGAAATTCAAAATGAACTTTGAAAAATCAAGAAAATGTAACTGTGACACTGAAATATTCCAACTCTTGCATTTCAGTGAAAGAAATTCAAAATGAGCTTTGAAAAATCAAGAAAATGTAACTGTGACAAGGTAAACCATAACCAAACACTACTAAAATATTCCAACTCTTGCATTTCAACGAAAGAAATTCAAAATGAACTTTGAAAAATCAAGAAAATGTAACTGTGACAAGGTAAACCACAACCAAACACTACTGAAATATTCCAACTCGTCCATTTCAACGAAAGAAATTCAAAATGAAATTTGAAAAATAACGAAAATGTAACTGTGACAAGGTAAACCACAACCATACACTACTGAAATATTCCAACTCTTGCATTTCAACGAAAGAAATTCAAAATGAACTTTGAAAAATCAAGAAAATGTAACTGTGACAAGGTAAACCACAACCAAACACTACTGAAATATTCCAACTCTTGCATTTCAACGAAAGAAATTCAAAATGAACTTTGAAAAATCAAGATAATGTAACTCTGACATGGTAAACCACAACCAAACACTTCTGAAATATTTCAACTCTTGCATTTCAACGAAAGAAATTCAAATAAACTTTGAAAAATCAAGAAAATGTAACTGTGACACGGTAAATCACAACCAAACATTACTGAAATATTCCAACTCTTACATTTCAATGAAGGAAATTCAAAATGAACTTTGAAAAATCAAGAAAATGTAACTGTGACAAGGTAAACCACAACCAAACACTACTGAAATATTCCAACTCTTGCATTTCAACGAAAGGAATTCAAAATGAACTTTGAAAAATCAGGAAAATGTAACTTTGACTAGGTAAACCACAAACAGACACTACTGAAATATTCCAACTCTTGCATTTCAACGACATATATTCAAATTGTAATGTTTTGTTAATTTAAATTGTAACTGTCCACTGTAAATCCCCTTTAAAAAGATACTGAATTATTCCAAATCGTGAATTTCAAAGACTTCAATACAATAAGAACTTTGAAAAATCAAGAAAATTTAACTGTGCCAAGGTAAACCACAACCAAACACTATTGAAATATTCCAACTCTTGCACTTCAATGAAAGAAATTAAAAATGAACTTTAAAAAAACAAGAAAATGTTACTGTGTCAAGGTAAACCACAACCAAACACTACTGAAATATTCCAACTCTTGCATTTCAACGAAAGAAATTCAAAATGAACTTTGAAAAATCAAGAAAATGTAACTGTGACAAGGTAAACCACAACCAAACACTACTGAAATATTCCAACTCTTGCATTTCAACGAAAGAAATTCAAAATGAACTTTGAAAAATCAAGAAAATGTAACTGTGACAATGTAAACCACAACCAAACACTACTGAAATATTACACTTCTTGCATTTCAACGAAAAAAATTCAAAATGAACTTTGAAAAATCAAGAAAATGTAATTGTGACAAGGTAAACCACAACCAAACACTACTGAAATATTCTAACTCTTGCATTTAAACGAGATAAATTCAAAATGAACTTTGAAAAATCATGAAAATGTAGCTATGACAAGGTAAACCACAACCAAACACTACTGAAATATTCCAACTCTTGCATTTCAACGAAAGAAATTCAAAAAGAACTTTGAAAAATCAAGAAAATGTAACTGTGACAAGGTAAACCACAACCAAACACTACTGAAATATTCCAACTCTTGCATTTCAACGAAAGAAATTCAAAATGAACTTTGAAAAATCAAGAAAATGTAACTGTGACAAGGTAAACCACAACCAAACACTACTGAAATATTCCAACTCTTGCATTTCAACGAAAGAAATTCAAAATGAACTTTGAAAAATCAAGAAAATGTAACTGTGACAAGGTAAACCACAACCAAACACTACTGAAATATTCCAACTCTTGCATTTCAACGAAAGAAATTCAAAATGAACTTTGAAAAATCTAGCCAATGCAACTGTGACAAGGTAAACCAGTATAAAACACTACTGGAATATTCCAACTCTTGCATTTCAACCAAAGAAATTCAAAATGAACTTTGAAAAATCAAGAAAATGTAACTGTGACAAGGTAAACCACAACCAAACACTACTGAAATATTCCAACTCTTGCATTTCAGCGAAAGAAATTCAAAATGAACTTTGAAAAATCAAGAAAATGTAACTGTGACAAGGTAAACCACAACCAAACACTACTGAAATATTCCAACTCTTGCATTTCAACGAAAGAAATTCAAAATGAACTTTGAAAAATCAAGAAAATGTAACTGTGACAAGGTAAACCACAACCAAACACTACTGAAATATTCCAACTCTTGCATTTCAGCGAAAGAAATTCAAAATGAACTTTGAAAAATCAAGAAAATGTAACTGTGACAAGGTAAACCACAACCAAACACTACTGAAATATTCCAACTCTTGCATTTCAACGAAAGAAATTCAAAATGAACTTTGAAAAATCAAGAAAATGTAACTGTGACAAGGTAAACCACAACCAAACACTACTGAAATATTCCAACTCTTGCATTTCAGCGAAAGAAATTCAAAATGAACTTTGAAAAATCAAGAAAATGTAACTGTGACAAGGTAAACCACAACCAAACACTACTGAAATATTCCAACTCTTGCATTTCAACGAAAGAAATTCAAAATGAACTTTGAAAAATCAAGAAAATGTAACTGTGACAAGGTAAACCACAACCAAACACTACTGAAATATTCCAACTCTTGCATTTCAGCGAAAGAAATTCAAAATGAACTTTGAAAAATCAAGAAAATGTAACTGTGACAAGGTAAACCACAACCAAACACTACTGAAATATTCCAACTCTTGCATTTCAACGAAAGAAATTCAAAATGAACTTTGAAAAATCAAGAAAATGTAACTGTGACAATGTAAACCACAACCAAACACTACTTAAATATTCCAAATCTTGCATTTCAGAGAAAAAAAAACAATATCAACTTTGAAAAATCAAGAAAATGTAACTGTGACAAGGTAAACCACAACCAAACACTACTGAAATATTCCAACTCTTGCATTTCAACGAAAGAAATTCAAAATGAACTTTGAAAAATCAAGAAAATGTAACTGTGACGATGTAAACCACAACCAAACACTACTGAAATATTCCAACTCTTGCATTTCAGCGAAAGAAATTCAAAATGAATTTTGAAAAATCAAGAAAATGTAACTGTGACAAGGTAAACCACAACCAAACACTACTGAAATATTCTAACTCTTGCATTTCAACGAAAGAAATTCAAAATGAACTTTGAAAAATCAAGAAAATGTAACTGTGACAAGGTAAACCACAACCAAACACTACTGAAATAATCCAACTCTTTCATTTCAACTAAAGAAATTCAATATGATCTTTGAAATATCTAGAAAATTTAACTGTGACAAGATAAACCACAACCAAACAATACTGAAATATTCCAACTCTTGCATTTCAACGAAAGAAATTCAAAATGAACTTTGAAAAATCAAGAAAATGTAACTGTGACAAGGTAAAACTGAGTCTCTCAATCCCCGTAAAGCTCTTTTAAAAGATACAAAAACTACTTATTTAACACAAAAATTTCATTTTTAATGACCACCAAGTAAAAAAAAACCACACGGAATCAGGCAACTGAGTCTCTTAAGCCCCTTAAAGCTCTTTTAAAAGATACAGAAACTACTTATTTAACACAAAAATTTAGTTTTTAATGACCATCAAGTAAAGAAAAATCACTCGGAATTAGGCAACTGAGTCTCTCAAACCCTGTAAAGCTCTTTTAAAAGATACAACAAATGACCACCAAGTAAAGAAAAACCACGCGGAATCAGGCAACTGAGTCTCTCAAACCCCTTAAAGCTCTTTTAAAAGATACAAAAACTACTGATTTAACACAAAAATTTAGTTTTTAATGACCAAGAAGTAAAGGAAAAACACACGGAATTAGGAAACTGAGACTCTCAAACTATGTAAAGGTCTTTTAAAAGATACAACAAATGACCACCAAGTAAAGAAAAACCACACGGAATCAGGCAACTGAGTCTCTCAAACCCCTTAAAGCTCTTTTAAAAGATACAAAAACTACTGATTTAACACAAAAATTTCGTTTTTAATGACCACCAAGTAAAGAAAAACCAGACGGAATTAGGCAACTGAGTCTCTCAAACTCTGTAAAGCTCTTTTAAAAGATACAAAAACTACTTATTTAACAAAAAAATTTCGTTTTTAATGACCAACAAGTGAAGGAAAACCACACGGAATTAGGCAACTGAGTCCCTCAAACCCCGTAAAGCTCTTTTAAAATATAAAAAAAATAAATATTTAACAAACAAATTTCTTTTTTAATGACCACCAATTAAATAAAAACCACAAGGAATCAGGCAACTGAGTCTCTCAAACCCCTTAAAGCTCTTTTAAAAGATACAAAAACTAATGATTTAACACAAAAATTTCGTTTTTAATGACCACCAAGTAAAGAAAAACCACACGGAATTAGGCAACTGAGTCTCTCAAACCCTGTAAAGCTCTTTTAAAAGATACAACAAATGACCACCTAGTAAAGAAAAAACAACTCGTAGTACGGAACAAGAGTCTAATACTACAATTAAATAAAAAAGTCTAGATACAAAAACTAATTTAATACAGTAAAATTAACAATAATGATGATCATCGATAGGTGACACTCCAAGCACACTCACGTACCTTATTCTCTCAATCCCTGTCCAGCACATATCATAGATACAAAACAACTTATTTAACACAAAAATTTCGAATTATTTGACCTATAAGTGAAGGCCAACAACACGGAATCATGCACCTGAGTCTCTCAAACCCCTTAAACCTCTTTTAAAAGATACAAAAACTACTTATTTAACACAAAAATTTCGTTTTTAATGACCACCAAGTAAAGAAAAACCACACGGAATCCGGCAACTGAGTCTCTCAATCCCCGTAAAGCTCTTTTAAAACTGTGACAAGCTTAACCACGACAAAGCACTACTCTCGTGGAACTCAATCCCCATTTAACTCAACTCCCGTGCACCTGAACCCCCTTGTAACTGAGCCCCTGTATAACCGAAACCCCCGTGTAACTGTACCCCCTTTAACTGAACTCTCGTGCAACTCAACCCTCCATGCAACCCATCTCCCTCAAAACACTTTTCAGTCATTTTCTCGTTAAATTGACAATACGCTCCAAAACATCACTTGTGTATTATACAGTACATAATCATGGCATCTCCTCCAATTCATAAATCCCATTACCCTTTTTTTGCAAAGGTTAATCAAACATCTCCGATTGTAAAAGCATTAAAAAATTTTCCACTCACTAATTACCCCTTTTTTGCAAATGCTAAACAAGAAAAAAACTGTCTGCTTTTCAAAAACTTGTCCGTTAAAACTCGAAACAAGACGCGCTGGTTTTATAATACAGGTTTAATTAATTGCGTAAATCTCTTGGCAAAGAGTGTAATGACCTGTAGAATAGAATACCTACCAGAAAGCAAATTACATGGAAATTGCTATACGTCCCGTAGAAGTATTTGCTATACGTCCCGTAGAATTCAAAAGATGGATACTACTTATAGGCTGGCTTAGGGTTAAAATTTTCTGAGCCATTTGCATGTCTTCAAGCATGCGGGTCAGGGGTTTTCTACTTCCATTGTGAGTATGCCATATGCCTTTGAAAAGCTCCATAAGTATCCCTTGGTGTCCTTTTTTGGCCCTTTGTTACGAACGGCTAGTTCTATCAAGATTCCAAAGAGACTGCTCATTGTCCATGTTCGGATGAGTTTAGCAGATTTTGAAAAGCTTATTTATGGTCAGGCAACATAGGATTGTTTCTTTTTTACTCTGGTCCTCATTTTAGGGACATTTCTCCCATCTTCAGCCCTAGCCTTGCCTCCTTGATTGTTTATGCGCCCACGGTTGTTGTATTTTGAGATAGGGCTTACTTATCTTATGTTATTAAATAAAAAAAACTAGTTTTATAAACTGAAAGTAAGGAGCGACATTAAAACTTAAAACGAATAGAAATTATTCCGTATATGAAAGGGGCTGTCCCCTCCTCAACGCCTCGCTCTTTACGCTAAAGTTTTTTATTGTTTTAAAAAATAAAGTTGTGAGACAGAGTCAAACTAATAGAGTCAAACAGAGTCAAATAATCTCAAACAGATTGAAAAACTGCTACTCACTATCAGATATCAAAGATATCAAAGCACGTTTTGAAAAGCAAACTGTCAATTGACGAAGAATCGCCATTTGAACCTGATTCAGCACCGTGAAGTGTTATTTTCATTAACCTTAACTGTAATTGTTTTTTGGCGAAAACAAATTTATAAGTATTTCAAAACATTGCCTGAAATCCCACAAAAATGGTGCTGAATCAAAATGAAAATTGCACCATTGGAATCACCCAAGGCAAAAACCCCATATTGGGGAATCGAAGTCCTCCATCTTGAGTAACAGTGGAAATCACCTTCTTGGATCGCATCGCAAGGGAAGCAGTGATAAGTCCCTGTTATTTTTTTCTTCAGTTTTTTTTTTGCTGCTATAGGGCACTGAAATTCATAGATAGATTTTTAAAGACTCATTTGAAAGCTAATTTTATATTCATATGCTTCTTGTAAATAAAAAAAGATATCATTAAAACAAAAGACAATTTTTGACAAAATCTGCATCTTCATATTCAAGCTGACATAACACACGTAAGTTCGACATGTATTTACAATAAAAGCGTTAAGAAACCATTTCCTGCCTGGTCAAAATAATTTATTTTCTTTTAACAAAAAAAAATATTTTTTTTTATTAAAATTCGAAACAAAACCAAAGTAAACCTGAACAAATGGGACCCCTCCACCCAATACGTAAAATTATTTTTTTAACTGAGAATTGATAATAAAATTCATCCAAAAAATTCATCATTATATCAGCTGTATTGATCTGTAAAGTCCGAAAAGAGTCATCGAGATCTCTTTTATTATTCATCATGAACCTGTAATTGAAACTGTAACCTGAAACTGTAATTATTGATATCTTGTTTCAGTCTAAAAAACGTTAATTGATTTCTAAGTTAATAGCTTTATTTAACTATTTTCTACCGGCTAGAACAAGCTATTATTTTTCAACTCACGTTGAATTGTTCAATAGTTCTTCAAAAATTGAATATGCTCTCTAGATTTCAAACTAGCTTGATTATCCTATAAATCTGTAGGTCATTTGAAAAAAACGGAAATAAAATTGTTTCCAAATTATTTTCCAAATAAAATTTCAATTTAAACATGCCACAGGCACTATAAAGAATAGATTTGTATTTCTTTCTTTTCCTGCTGTCTCTTAGCCTACCCCATCTCCAAGTCACATAATTTTTGTCACCGTTTCCTGTTTTCATTTAGAAAAGGAAAAACTCAACGTAGTTTGCTTCCTGAAGATGCTTGATAAAATATGACAGCTTTTTAACATCTTTGAATCGTAGAGGATATCTATTGTATTATACTTGCGTTGTAAAACTCCCCACGAAACTACTCTTTTCCTAGTAGGCCTAATGAAGCCTAGATTCATTCCACACAGATTGCTCTGGGTTAGTTGAAAGATTTTTGCTGCTTAGACAGTAAAACATTCACGATTTTCTTTCTTTTTACCGTTTTACTTTTGAAGTTTGTTTTTTGTTTATTGTTGCTACGAGCTGCATAAAGTAAGCGTAAAATTGATGCCAAGCTAGATAAATGGCCAAATCTGTTGATAAAAGTCAAGATTTGTGGCTATAGGGATATTCGTCAATTCTAACCTCATACTTTGTACTACATAATGAAATGGAGAGAAATTGGTCTGAAAAGCCGATATCAACATTAATTTGTACCTAAGAATTTTCTTCAAACATAGTGCCTTTGATCGTTTTCGGATTCAGCAAACAGATACAATAACTATCATTCAACGCTTCCTATTTTTCTAATTTAAAAAAAAATTGCCTTAAAAATTTAATCTGGTTAGTCAATCATAAGCTGGTTCGAGCGCCTCGTTCAAGGTTAGTCAATCATAACTTAGCTAACTTTGAACGTTTTTTTTTTACAAACAGATTCTTAGTTCACTAAAAAGTTAGCAATGGAACTACAATTAAAAATTCTTCGTTCTTGGATATCTAAAAAGAATTTCTGGCAAGAAATGGCAAGAAAATTAAGCACTCCATAGTAAAAGGCTTGCCAATTGCAAAATATGATGATTCATTTAGAGTTTCCAAGACTAAATGATGGAGCCAGGGTTGACACCCCTAGTGATTTATCACTGTTTCTAGTGATTTTTTATATTACCTAAACAAAAAATTACTAAATCAGCACATAAATCACTAGATTATTGAAAAAACTCACTAATTCAACCCAAGAATTACTAAAATAAAGTAATTTTTCACCGGGTGGCAACCCTGGATACAGCTTTTTAGGCTACTAAAATGGCTCACTCAGAGGCTGTAGTCACCTTCTTTCATGCTCTATTGAAATTGATAGGAGGTTAGCAAGAGACACAGTTTGGAGAATAGCAGACTATTGGCCAATAGATAACTTGAAACGAAGTCAGTAGTTTAGGAAGTACTAGAAAGAAAATAGAAAAGAAGTACTAGAGGATATTAGCTTAGAAAAGAAGGTTGAAATATAATTAACTATTAATTGTAATTATCATTAGATTTTTTGTCTCGTTAAATTATCGTGTTTCTGTATGCTTTATTTCTTTATTTTTTCAAAAAGTTTTGTGTATAGATATATGGCTCTTGGACTTTTGAAATAAAAGATCTATCAAATTATTTGATAGGAGAAATATCTAAATTAATTATATGCAAACTATTTAATTATAAAAAAGTAACTTACATCGAAAAATTGGTTAACTCCATTTTAATTGTCCATAATGTCAACTATATATTGTTCAATCATCAAATGAATTAGAATTGATAGACCACTCTCAGATGTAAGCTATATTTATACACTAGAATTCAAGAAAATTAAAAATACAATACCTGCAATCGTCACACTTGCCAATAAAATTACACATTATTTGTAGTGGCTCCATATTTGAAGTCCCCGTCAGTAGATTTATCGTCACATGTTATTTTTACTCTTACATATTTTGACTCCCGTTCACCTGTGAATATATGCATTGGTCGTAATATACGTTGATGGTCGGGAGTGCGTCCAATTGTCTCCCATATATGGGTGGATTCTTGAAATGTCATTAATGCTCACTACATATAACATGTAAGTACCAGAAAAACGTAAAAACGCATTTATAAGTAAATAAATTTTCTTTCTAGTTAGCCCAAATTTTGCATATTAATCTTTATAAGGTTTTAATCATCTAATATCGGAAAATGCCAATTATCGTTAATATTGACCTGTGACCTCCCTGACACTATATCAGGCCTCCTTATCCCAATCGTTAGGGTGGTTGACAATCGAGAGGTATAGCGTGGTCGGAGACAGGTTGATTCTAGAAATCGACTCCCTGCTACCTCCTGGAGAAACGAAGCCAATGAAAAATGTCACTTTTGGATTTAATCCGCTGTGTGTTTTCCCCTATTCCCTTGGTCCTTGGATCTGTATAGGCCTATAGGTTGAATTTCCAGAATGTTTCCCTTTCTTCATTCTTTTATTTGTCTTATTCTCCCTTTGCTGCTCAATTTTACATTCTGGGAGAATTTTCCAGGGGAAATTGTCAGGGAGGGGTCGTTTTCCACAGGAGAGAATTTATATATATATATATATATATATATATATATATATATATATATATATATATATATATATATATATATATATATATATATATATATATATATATATATATATATATATATATATATATATATATATATATATATATATATATATAAATTTGTATATTTATTGATGTATGTATGTATTTTTTCTATAAAACGGTTCCATATTATTTCGGGAAAATTGGCAGCCAGGGATTTACTGGCCTAAAGAAAACGATCTAAATAAGTCAGAAGTTTTAGAAAATTTGTTAACAGCCTTAATTTTAGAAAAAAATATTTATGTGAGAGACGTCAATTTTATATACACCAGTATTGCTATGACGTTGTCACAGTTGTCCAACTTATGTGTAAAAATTGAGGATTTTCATGTATGGAGAAGCTTGTATCAAATTGCTTAAAGAGCAAAAAACTGGTAGTTGCACAAATGTTTGCATATATTTTCAAAATATATGGAAATAAATATATTGTAATCGAGTAATTCGAAAACCTAAAAAAAAAATCAAAAGTTTGAAGCTTAGTAGAAATCATTGTTAGAATCGGACTTGCTGTAATAAGCAAATATGTTTGAATATACTCCAATATGAGAAGACATTAAATTGTGTAAAGAGCAAAAAACTGGTAATTGCTAAAACATTTGTATATATTTTAACAAGGGACTACAACACTTCAAAAATCTTAGAAAAGAAAACCAAAAGTTTGAAGCTTAGCAGAAATCGCTGTTAGAAAAATATCATTACAAAACTAATTATCTTTTAAGTATAAGCATTGTCTTTTTAAGACATGAAAAAAATTTGAAATTTTTTTAACCTCAGTTCAGAATCACTAAAGTTATTATGTAAACTGCAAAATATTTACGATGCATGAGCAATAGTTTTAATATTTTAATTCAAACTAGAAAAATATCTGAAAATTTTTAAATTAGTTTGTTTTTTTGTTAGACTTAGTCCTCTTTACATTAATTTTCAAACCTATTCTAGTACCCTAAACTAGTAAAAGTTCTTAAAGCCCATTCTATTTGCTCACACTTTCATCTAGGATGCTTAAATCATTAGCATAATTTAATTCCAAGAAAGTTTTTCTTCCACGTTTGATTTTGTTCTCTCCCATTGCCTTTCCTGTGCTATTTAAGACAAAGTCCATCAAAATGGACTTTGTCACCAGCTAGTCTTACCATCAGGTGAATACTATGTGAACCTATGGTCCATTTTATGACCAAACACCGTACTGGTTATAACTAGATTGCTTTACCCACGAAATTGCTGCAATCTGTAGCCATTACTGTTTTCTTTTGCTATACCAAATCTACCAAGGCTAGGATACCATTTATCCCTATTTCTACTGACCTAGGCGTTAAAATCATCTAATAAAACACCATATTTCTACCTGGGACCCTGTCTATTTGTTCCTGTAACTGTAAGCAAAATTCATCTGAGTCACTACTATCTCGGTTAGTCGGTTCTACAGGGACGTTTACTACTATGACTGAAACCTTGCACTTTTGAGTCATAAAATGTGTGATTAATATTCTAATATTAATACCTTCCTAACCTAAACAGGACTTCGCAGCTTCATTATTCATCATGAGCCCTACTCCCTGTCTATGTACCCCATCCTTCCTGCCAGTGTAATAAATTCTATATTACCTAATTTCATGTTTCCTACCCCTGGGGATAGGAATTTCTGAAACTCCTAATAAATCCCAATATATGTACATATAATTAAAGACAGTTAAATTAATAATCTAATGGTTACAAATGCTGTTCTAACGTTGTGGTTCTTGATAATTTTCTTGTAAAAAATGGAAAAAGACGAAACCAGAGAGATTCTCTAAGGTCCATGAGAGTTCATTGTTACAAACCATTACAGATCTATTGTTACTTTCGTTTTGGCTATAGCTATAATCATGAAAATGTCTTTTGCTACCTTTACACCGACTTCGCAGCTTCATTATTCATCATGAACCCTACTCCCTGTCTATGTACCCCATCCTTCCTGCCAGTGTAATAAATTCTATATTACCTAATTTCATGTTTCCTACCCCTGGGGATAGGAATTTCTGAAACTCCTAATAAGTCCCAATATATGTACATATAATTAAAGACAATTAAATTAATAATCTAATGGTTACAAATGCTGTTCTAACGTTGTGATTCTTGATAATTTTCTTGTAAAAAATGGAAAAAAGACGAAACCAGAGAGATTCTCTAAGGTCCATGAGAGTTCATTGTTACAAACCATTACAGATCTATTGTTACTTTCCTTTTGGCTATAGCTATAATCATGAAAATGTCTTTTGCTACCTTTACACCAATCTCCGATTTTTTCTGTATTCAAACGGCTTCACCACAACAGATGGTTTTGCCCGAAACCAATGGGCCTATCTGAATCAAGTCCTCTAGTGAGTCAAATTGATATTGTTCTTGAACATCTCTTGCATGGTCCAAATTACCAATTTTTTCCTTTTTCAATGCATTATGACTGGATAAGTATATCACCTTAAACACAACATTTTAACTCTTTCTATCATAAATTTTATTTGCCTTTGAGAACCTTTGGCAAAAAAAAAATGTATTTTTGCTTGATCATTATGAACTGTGATATATTTATTATTTTGAGAGCTGCTTTTCTTCAATTTTCCGTAATAAACGTAATACCCTTGGATAAGCTTTTTGCAAAATTTTCATTGTGCCACTGAATATGAATAATCTATTGTTTATTAAACACTTTTGTCCTTTTCCAACATGAGTATAATTTCTTATAATAAGCTTTTCGATGTGGAATTTATTATACTCAACTAATTACAGCTTTCGTTTGCTTGAACAAATTGCTAGTTTGTCGTAAAACACCGAAATTCGGTTTTTATAAGATATCAGATATACTGCTAATGCTGCTTTCGTGTTATACTTTTAATCAAGATTCGTGCTGGACAGATGTCTCAGGAAAAAGAAGTAATTCTCCTATCTAAAAAGATTTGCTAAGGACTGGGAAATAGACTAAGCTAAGAATAACAGCTATATTTTCCTTAAAGCAGAAGAAGGAGTGATTTCTTTTAAAAAACAAAAGCATAAGGTTTAATGTAAAATAAAATTAATATTTAATACGGATTGCTTCTGAATAGCAACTTTATGGCTGCCTGATGTGTTTTAGGGCGTTTCGACACTTTTTTATCCGTAGGTGACACCATGAAACTATTCTGTCAAAAGGTTATACCCTTTCTTGCAAATCGAATTTTTAAACCAATAAAGCACTCTTTTGGTATACTGTATTAAGTGACGTTAAGCATTTTAGCTGAAAAACTAAAAAATATATTTTTCAAAATATTCAGGAGGGGGAGAGGATTTAGGGAGTAAATGCACACCTTAAATCAACATCCCTGATTGATATTGAAAATTACTGTCGAACTGAATTTGACAGACTGGGTTAGTCAAGTTTGGATGCATCAAATTGCATGCAATTGTACTATTTCTGTAGTCGTAATGCTATGGAACTGGCAAATTGAATGATAACAGTTTGATCCCTACAGCTTGTTTTTGTCATTTTGTTTTTATTAATATTATCATAATAAGAGCTTAGTTCTACCATTGACATTTACTGCTCAGCATATGGTTAATTTAAACTAGATTTTTTCTTGCAAATAGATTTTGTTTTTCCTTTGCTAACAAAGCTCCATCTCCTCAATCTATCCTTCACTTTTGCAGCAATATCCGTTTTACTATGTTGATTTCTTCTCATTTATCTTAATGAAGATTTAATTTTTTTTCCATAAGCCCCCCCCCTCCCTTTAGATTTTTAAAAATACCTTTTTTGTATCCTCATAAAAAAAAATTATTTTGAGAGCCACTTGCCTGAATATATCCTACTCTCTAATTGTTTTTTTGCCTGATTAGCAATCAAGGGTGCCGGCAGAAAATTTTCCAGGGGGGGGGAGATACGCCAAAATAGCAGTGGTGGTTGGGTGATAGTTTAGGTGTTTTACGGCACGAAACTACGACTTTACCCCGAAGAGGAAGAATTTACAATCAACTTAAAACCCTTAAAAGCTAATTGACTTAAAAGTATTAATAACTATATCTTAGGCTTACCAGTTGCGAAAGAAGTAATGCCACACGGTGGTAGCACTGGATTCAACCAAGTTGATTCGCTTTATTTGTAGTAAGATTAGGGGAGAGTCGGGTACCTTGGGGCGCAGGTCCGTTGAGACACGTGTACTTTTGACAGAAAACTTCAAGCTAAAAATCTACCGCTACTCACACCCTCAAACGCCATCTGTACCGTAAGCAATATGTAATATAAAATTCTCTCCAATTACTTCAAGATAAAATAAAATTACTTCGTTCTAAATATATTTCCGATGTAAATTAAACTCCCCCCTAATTGAGTTTAAATCCCATTTCAAACTTGAGTCTAAATTCTTAATTAACGAAAGAAAAACATTTTATGCTCAGCCAAAACATCCCTTTAAAGTACAAAAAAACGGATGATCAGATTCGCAAAGAACTTGATACTTGATAAATTCTAGAATACTTTGTAATGCTTCGCATGCATTCCACACTTTTTGTCGTACTAACCGACAGATGTGAAATGTAGAAAAAGCTACCGACCGGATGACGGTATTAACTAAAGAAGATAATTTGAATCTCACAAAATGCTTGACAAAAATTCACGAGACAACGTTTTATACAATGTAGATTCAAGTAACATAGAAAGTTTCAAGTTAACACCGGAAGGCGAAAAGTTTAATGACCAAAATATTAAAGGTAAAATTATTGGACGCGTAGTTAGCATAACGAATTTAGTTTGTCAACATAATGACAAAATGGCGGGCCCCTCCACAGGATTTGGGCCAATCATGAATAGTTCTTTGTGCGCAGAATCAAAACTATGTTTTAAAAGTGTAGTAAAAGTGTTTTTGGATTCATTATTATGAGAATTATGAGGCATTAAGCATTGAGAACCCAGGCATTAAGCATTAAGATATGAGCATTATAAGATTGATGATTTGAAGTACGCTGCTGTACAATTAAACATGTAAGTTTAATAAATCTATTACTTTTCTATTTGTGTTGTTTTATTTTATATGCCTGTATCTAGCCTCCCAGAGTAGTCTTCTAGTTCAATTGTTCTCCAATTGGTGACGCTCCTAAGGAATCTAGTAAAATCCACGAAGTACGCCTACGTTTTTGGATCCATGGCTCCCCGGCACAATTAGTCACCTCACAAGGAAATTCAAGTTTATTTTTCAATCTATTTATTTCTCTCCCCCAATGCAATCGACACGGTCCTTAACACCACAGATGGCGCGGCCTGAAACTCGGAGGAAACATACGAACTAGTTAGGCTACAAACTTCTTAATTCAAATAATTTAAAATATAGACAGATACAGACTTAAAAAATGTCTAAGCCTATTACCGCTAGGCTACAATAGGAAAACCCTTTTAAAATATCTCATAGGAGATAATAGCATTCCCTAAATAGGTTAAGTAAAAGAGATTTGTTCAAGTGTATAATTACGCCAAAAAGATACAAATATTTAAAACGCAGAAATGGCGGAAGAACTGAGTGCATTATTACTTGCGCAAAAATTGGTCGCGAAAAAAGTGGAAATAACCAAGTCTATCCCGCAATATGACGGACAAACGGACGTTGGCGAATTTAATATACAGCTAGCACAATTTGTAGAGTTAACTAAAACTGACCTGAAAACTTTAATAAGTATGCTTCTAAGACTAAGAGGGCAGGCTTTAACCTTTATTAAACAAATTGAAAATACTGTGGGAGAAGATAATAATTTGCCGATAAATACAATAGAAAAATTGTTAACGGCATTTAAAGACAGATTTATTGAAACAAGCTCAACAAACAAATTAAAACATGGCATAGTATGCTTCGACCACACACAGAATATACAAGAATATTTACACAACATACGAATCTCAGTAGAAGCGAAATACGGCAAAGGTTCAGGATACTTGTATGAAAAAATCATACTACATGCCTTTTTGCAAGGACTTCCACCAAAATTATATAGAATGTTAATTTCTAAAAACATCCAAACGCTGGACCTTGTAGTTAAGGGAGTAGGGAGAATGATCGAAATCGATATGATCGTGGCAAATTACAGTAAAACAAAAATGAATAGCCTAGGCGAATCGGGCGCAAGCCTAATTGTCAAGGGAAATTAAACACCTCCAAATTTCTTTTCAAGGGATAATTCCCCAGTGCCGCAAAGAAATAGAACGCAAGAAACCGCTAGACAGAAAACAGTACGTTTTCAGCCTGTCAAACCAACTAGTTATAAAAATAACCCTATAATAAGATGTTATATCTGTAATCGTGTAGGACATATCGCGAGAGAGTGCCACTCTAAAAATAGAAATGTAACGGCACCAAAAACCGCCGTCGGTAATACACAAAATTTTGGCAACCATTTGTTCAGGAGAACAAATCTTAGCGCCAATGGTGCACAAGGGTACACGCAGGACGCAATATTCCCACAATACCCTCAAACCCGCACACCAGCACCTCACAATGTGTACTGACAGAACTCGTATAACCCTCCTCTCAGTAGACAAAGCAATGATCGGCCGACGGGAAAAGCAAATTTTCCGAGCTGACGGCAGTTGCAGTCAGCGCCAGTAGCCGACACTGACGCAAGAACTCCAAATTATCGTAATAATACATGGCGAAGGTAGGAGGGAAACGTGTCGGGCCCCTCAGAAGAATAAATTGGACCCAGAAGGGGGCCAGGATAATTTACAGGTCCAAACCAATAGTAGTACCGTCCTTTAGTGATAGTAATAACAAGTTAACTATATTTAATGATTTTTGTGTGGCAAATGTTTACTTTAAGGCTTTAGTTGACAGTGGAGCTACGGTTAATATCATAAACTCATCCGTATTTAATATGTTACCTCCGCATATTAGGCGACGGAAAAATGTCAATAATACAAATTTAACTAATGTAACAGGGCATAAATTGGACGCAAAAGGTTCAATTCACCTTGATGTGAAAAGGGATAATAGAATTTTCCCGACAAATTATATAATATGCAACAATTTTCGTTACGAAGCCATTATAGGCGCAAATTGTTTAAGGTCAAATTTCCAGATATATGCTGACCTCTGACGATTGCTCAAGTGTAGTCTTCACCGAACCAACATAAATCGGAACTAACGAAAAAACCGGCGCAAAATCAGAAAGGGATAACCCGCAAGGCATGTTGCTACCCCACTTGGTAGACAATTAATTTATTGCGTAACAAAAAGACAACATGAAGAAATTTCCTAGTTGTTTGCAGTTAAATAAACCCCATTTAGTATCATAAGCATCATGTTATAAGTGTTTCCCCGCGTATAAAAAGTGTCATAGTATGAATAACGTAAATGAATCATTAAGCGAATATGTAATAATAAAAGTAGTAGAATAGCTAAACTTCGTCAAGTTACATTTCCTCCTAAAGTCACTTAGAAGTTCCCTGGAAGATAGAGTAATCTCAAGAATAATGGCAAGTTTAGTATATTATAACTTCATTACACGGGTAATGCTAACAACAGTAGAAAGAACTAGATTAGCGGCTACTATGACCTTCAGAACCCTCTTACAAAAAATCCCAATGTCCAAATATCCCCTAATTGCTGAATTTATCACAGAAAATCTATGGCAAACCCAAGATGAAAATGGTATCACAACAATATGGCCCCTTAGAATCCTTACGCTACTAATAGATCGAGGGTACAACCTACTAAATGGAGGGAATTTCCTTAAAAGTTTGTACAAAAATTGCTGGAACTTCGACGGCATAAACCCTGAAATAAAATCCAACACATTGGAAGTTACCGGGCAAGATTATAATGACATAAAGAAAATTGTACTAAACCTTTTTGGAGAAGATGAAAATTTTGGATCCAAAGCATTTCCAGATTTTGACATTACTGTACGTGAACAAAAATGTTGTAAGGCGTCATATATACAATTAATTTTTAAAGTGGTAAAAATTATAAATGACCAACTTTCCTTAGCTGAACAATGTCTAAAAGTAATTCGTAAGATTATGCAAAAGATAGATATATCGAATACGTTAAAAAACCTAGAGCTCCCGAATAATCGGTTGGTCTATCTAATGCACATAAACACAGATAAAAGTAATGAAAATAGTACTGTATTCGAAATGAAGTTCCTAAGCACAAATGTGTCATCATGGGAAGTTCATCGCCTTAATACCATGTTAGCATTGTTAGAAACACGCAAGGTACTACCAAAAGATACAGCAATCTTAAAATTAAATATAGATGAACATGGGAGGAATCGCGTATACAAATAAAATTAAGGCACCCTTATTTTAAGACACACCATAAAACCCAATGTTTTCGGAAGTTTCCCTTCTCAAAAAAAAATATATAATAATATATATAGTGAGTCGAGTGAATCAATGAACTAGCGTATACTCTACGTAGAGTTAAACCATACACTTACCTCAATGCTCTCATGTAAGAGAATCATTTTTGCATTAGTGCAGAACCTAATAATTCTGGTTGTAATAACGCCAAGAATGTTATTAAAAGATTGATAATAAAAATAGGTTACCAGTGTATTTATAAATATGTTACTTGCTAACTTATTTATGTGTTGCTTACTAACTATAATACAAAAACATACGTTGCTTGGCAATCAATAACTAAACCTTTAAACTATACCTCAACCAGTCATAATGGCATATCATAACCAGGGTAAAGCTAGAATTTCCATAACCATTCTAATCCTGAAATATTGTTCCCAAGCAAGAAGTATGTACTGCGCCTATAAATCAGTTTTGTTTGGCCAATGACATAAAATAGTTAAATTAATATAAATTATTATAATAAAATAACCCAAAACTAAAAGAATAGAAAAAAATCAAATAAACAAATTTCCCAAAATAGGTAAAATTAATAATAGATCAATTTTAGACACAAGCAGAAAGATGAGGCTTAGAACAATGATCATACTCCTCGTCGTTTAAATTTCAATACAATTTATTGTAAAGCATGGAATAATATTCGAACATGAAAATTCACTCTTAGCCCGCCATAACGCATGAAAATCTTTATGAACCTGGATCCAAAGCCCTTTGAAACCTTATTTCAACAAGTAATGAGACTGGAGAAAAATACAAATGAACTCAAAGAATCGATATTTCAATTCATAAGGTCAGATAAATGATTGCAGACTAGTAAGATGATGCATAGTAAGGACAACAAAGAGTTCTAAGTTCCAGTTATCACAAAACTAAAATCAAAATTCGTAATAGATGACTTTGACAAGAAAATGGCAGAAATCGACATGGCACTAGAGTAGAGATGCCTTATTGACTACAACCGGGAGTCCATATATGGGCATAGAACCACGTGGTTTATGGTTTTTGTCAGTGAGAATGAAAAAACAGGAATTTTGTCACATTTATGGATGTTTTCTTGGATGGTTATGTGTGTTGATCGATTTATTTGATGTTTTTCATGAATGTTTTACGGTTTTTGTCAGTGAGAATTTGAAAAACAGGAATTTTGTCACATTTATGGATGTTTTTATGGTTTTTGTCAGTGAGAATTTGAAAAAACAGGAATTTTGTCACATTTATGGATGTTTTTATGGTTTTTGTCAGTGAGAATGAAAAAACAGGAACTTTCTCACATTTATGTCTGTTTTTATGGATTTTGTCAGTGAGAATGGAAAAACAGAAACTTTCTCACTTTAATGGATTATTGAGTCTAATGGGGGCAGGTCAATGACACTTCCTTCTTGTTGTTGCTCGATGCAAATGTTATGATCCAGAAATAGTATTTTTTGCTGTTGCAAGAGCCAAATGTTATGAGTTTCCCTGAAACAGTTAGATCATGTGCGTTCTTCTCAGCCAATCAGAGGGCTTGCTTACATAGTAGCGGCGGAGGGAATATAAGGAATGAATTTTTGCTAAAGTTTTACCAGTCTGTGAATAGAATTCAAAGAGAATAGTTTATTTGGATATATATTTGTGTCGATGGCGAGTGGAATGTTTACCGAATTAGAAGTTGATAGTGGAGTTGATGGTAATAATACAAGAGCACCAAACATTGCGGTGGAAATTACGAAAGGATCGCGGCTTTGTCTGGAATGGGATGCAGTATATGCAAGATATGTGATATTCTTGAGCAAATTTAAAATGGAAGATCAATTATGTTTCGCTGCAAAAGTTGATATAACACATGTGAATAGACTTTAATGTGCTTTAAGCAGATTAGTAAAACATATCGAATACAAAAAACTCTATCGCTAATTTTACATGCTTTTCTGGTTACATCTGACGACTCAGGCTCGGTTTATAGTCAACAGTCAGAGGGAAAGGATTGAAAAATGAATAATTTTGGGAAAGAGAGAATTAGGTCAAATCTAGTTTTTATGGAAAAACATATGATTTGGGATGACAATTTTCTCAAGCT
Source organism: Artemia sp. Qi Xiang Cuo (assembly GCF_049724085.1). NCBI lineage: Eukaryota > Metazoa > Arthropoda > Branchiopoda > Anostraca > Artemiidae > Artemia > Artemia sp. Qi Xiang Cuo. Next base: position 50,264,997 of record NC_142803.1, read on the forward strand.
ATCTCTTCAACGCAGGATATTCTCTCAGGCAACACTTGGTAATATAATGAAAACTGATTCCCCCCCCCCCATTGGGCTATTGTGTGAAATTTTTAAATGTGATTCAAATGCTTATTCCCAATTTACTGACATATTGATTGGAGCAAGGCGGAATCACGTTGTGAAAGCATTTTCATTGCCAATGTAGATGACTCTTCCTTTGGAAGATATAACGTCACAGAGTTACCCCTCTCCCCTTCCTCCTCATTGACCTGATAGGGTGAGGACAATCAGTTTTGTGTTAGCCGTGAGAGAGTTGATACCGGAAACGAAAAAAATTTTCGATATATTCCCCCTGTGCATGTATATTCTTAGCAGCTGGACTCAATGTGAGACATGTATAATTATTGATGACTATAGTGAAAAGTGTAAATTATGTAATCCTTGCAAATTACATAGCAACTATGCAGTACAAATTAAAGGATGTAATTCATGTCTTGGGGGGGTGTGTGACTCTCACCCTAGCGGGCACCTGTGCTCCAATTGTCACCATGATAAATGTGATCAGTGGGAGAATACTTACCCCGCTATGATTGGAAAGAATCCTAAACGTAATTTTAGTTTATTTCTACGGGATTGGTATCGTCGTGGATTTAAATTATTCTGGGAAGAGGAATCTGGTCTACGATTCATCTGTTGCGGTAACAAGACAATTTGCTTTCTACGTCATCGCTGTGACGACACTGCCTACTATGACTATAAACCAAGTGATTTTTATTTGGCAGTTACCGAATGTGATTCACCACTTGAAAAGACTGTATGTAATATTGCTTCAAATAGACAGATTGAAACTCTTGAATTTCATAATATGAATACTAATAGTATCATTGACTATACAAAGAGATATGACAAGAGTGAAGTTACATTGTACTGCAGAAAATGTGACCCTGACTTTGCAGTCAACCAAGATCAATATACAGTGAATCCAAATGATTTACCAGCATTAGTGGTTCACGACAGTTGTCTATACACCGATGAAGAAATCTAAAAGGGAAAATTTAAAGACATTGTTGTATATATACATTTTATTAATAAACAAATTTACAAAAATTTTTTAAGCAATTTACTCTTATGGCACTCAAAGCAATATTAAATACGCTTGCAAGTATATTTTCCAGTAGAAAGTCATTCAGACGAGGATTGACAACATAAATGTGGAGAAACTGCATGTAGGTATAGCCACGGCATCGGAACATAAAATATAGTAGCGCTTGGAAGCCACAGCTTTTAGTCGTTAGATCCTGCACCCTCTTTCGATTTTGAATAATAGTTTTCCCACTGCTCTCAATATAGTTGCTGATGTGAGGTGTTTAGAATGTATAGGGTAGGCCAAGAGGATCAAAAAATTCAATCATCCTCATTGTTTGATAGATGCACAGCTAATGACCCGTCAGCAGCGTCGACGGACTGCTACTAACAATAATCAAGGTATTGTTCGCGCTTTGAATTTTTCCTAGATAGTCTGAGGGTAAACAATAGGATTTTTATTAGGACATGTATGGATCCATATTAAATACACTGATTATTTGACTGGTGTTCGAGGCGCCAAGTCTAGTAGAACACTACCTTCGGGAGTGATTTCCCAATAGGTTTCATATTGATTTAGTGAGATTAGTGCAACACTCTCAGACAAGGGGTTGGTAAATTTACACTATAAACGTATAGTCCTTGTAAGTACTATATTCATATTCTGCGTGCCAGAAAAATCCAAAAAAATGATACCATGTGTTTTAGCAAACATTTCTTCGGCTATGCCATTTTCAAATAGTTACGAATCATGATCTAGGGTTTGTATGATCAACTCATACAATTTTTTATAGGATTTATCAAAAGATAGATTGTAGAGTGGGACACCATTTACTTTGCATACAAAAGATGAAAGTCCAAACATTTCGAATTTATGTGGGCATTCAGTCAATGATCCTATTGCACAGGTGCTCTTTACAAATGCCAATGCAAGTTTCGAGGGGGTTTCGCCATTGATAAAGGATGAATCGGTGAATGTGCGTCACCCCATGGCAATATGACGTTGATTGATGATTGTATGAGGACCATGTGGTGTAATATTATTTCAATTGGCTCTCAGTTTTTCCACGGCCAAAGCAACAGAACTCATGACCTGCTGTTTGCGTAAATGAAGTATTGCCGTTGTGAGGGAGAGACTTAAATCAGGATTGGCAACAAGTTCTTTTCTCAATATGAAATTGGATGGTGCAAGCGTCAATTGTATATCCACTTTAACATTGGGCGGCAACCAGTGGGGTACATTAAATATTTCATGATATATTTTTCCAACTAGATGGAATCCACTAGTTGTAGAATTTTTAAGTATATCTTTACTATCTATATTAGTAATATATTCATAACCATTGGAGACGCCTCTCAATTCTTTGTATGACTTGCGTGTTATCAACATGAATTGCATATAGCTTGCATAGTTTGAGAGATTGTTGCTTGTGCTCACGAGTTTGCTATTGATGTAGACACTTATTTGACGAAATAAATTATGTAGCATACAATTTCCATAGGATATCCCATTGGCTCGAATTGACATTGTATTATCTGATTTCCCGACTTTCATTTGTAAATCTATAAAAATTTCGAATACATTTCCATGAAGTCGTCTTCATTGGACTAAATTTGAAAGTGGATATTATCGGAGAGGGGTTGTAGCGGATAAAATTGTTCATAGAATCCATGCTTGACACTCACATCAACATTTTCAGCATTGAATAGATTCAATGAGGCGGTGATTGAAGGTTGAGAATCCTTATGCGGCAGGTAGGACATCTTAAGAGAAGAAATCTTGTTTCGATCTAACAATTTTCTTACTTGGCCTTCTGGTTGCACTACGTATTGGCTTTTCCTTCTTTTCTTTGACAAGAGGAGTGATGTCTTTCGTTTCCGACTTGGGTGGAGACTGATGAGTGATGCATTGTTTCTTGACCTTTTTAAACCTTTTCCATTTTGTTTTAATTTCTCGCCAAGGGTTGGCGCACTGGACCTGAGATTGTCAGTAGCACTTTTTTTAAAATCCTTGCCAGAGCCCCAATCGTATAGCGTAGAGTATGCAAAATCTGTCTCAGCCGGTACAAGATATTTTCTAGTCAGTGGTAGTGAAGAGCGAAACAGCTTAGCAAACCAGCTGCCGATACCGTAGCCAGACATTGTAGTACGACCCTTGTAATAGTCCATTCCATTGCCCTGTTTTCTTGGACCAAGAGTATTAACATAGTAGTCAATATCAGGACAAGTGAATACCCCTTTTCTATTAGACATCTTGCTATTGAACGATGGGGCGAAAATGACGTGTAATCACAGCCAAACCTTTTGAAATTGCTATGGAATCACCCAATTCGGTTCTTAGTGTTAAATGAAAGAGTTCCAAATAGAAAGTCTTTACGGGAATATATTAAAGATACTTTATATTGTGGTTGAGAATATGCTCTTGATTGGTTTTTCGTTCAAGAACTCGTAGAAGGGGAACATTTGAATTTCCAACCCGTTGTGTTTCAACAAATTAAGCAGAAAAAAATATACAGGTGTCTGTTGAGAAAGCAGGTGTATAGTCAGTGAATATGAAATTAGTGTTTCCGGAACTATTACCATTGATTATATTGAGCTTAAAGCCAAGAAAATCCTTTAGGTTATCATTGAGAATAACCTTTTCACTGGAAATAGGTGAACTAATGTAGATCTTGCCCTCCTCCTTTGAATAGTTGAAATGAAAAGCTCCTTTTTTACGAGCAGAAATTCTTTTATTAATAGAACGACATAAATCATTCATACAGGTGAGTTCCTCGTAGGGTAATTCAATATATGGATAATCCAACTAATTGATTTTTTGAATTTGTTCTTGATCACCTGGTGGTGGTGGCCAATCATAGGGTCTAATTTTTATTTCATATTTATGATCCTTTCTCAGGATGTCATAGGTATTTTTGAGAATACAGTCGACAAGAGCCACTTCATACTTTCCGTCGAATTTAATGGTGGGGGAGAGTTTCGTCCAAAAATCACTTGTTTTATTCAGATCATTGTAGAGAGGATCAGAAACATTGGACATGAAAGTCACATAGAAATCATTGGGCATTGTCAATGTGTTCAGCACTGACCCAAGAATCAAAATCCGAGTTGTATCCTAGCCAGCGAACAAGCAACTGTTTCTTGCCCCTACGAGTACGACTCTTTAATATCTTTTCAATTTGATAACTTTCACTGAATTAAGTGGTATTAATGAAAATGATGATAATCAACCGAACATCCCTAAGGTTATCATTGAAAATAACCGTTTCGCTGGCAATAGGTGAACTAATGTAGATCTTACCTTCCTCCTTTGAATAATTGAAATAAAAAACCCCCTTTTTACAAGCGGAAATTCTTTTATTGATAGAACGACATAAATCACTAACGCAGGTGAGTTCCTCGTAGGGTAATTCAATATATGGATAATCCAACTAATTGATTTTTTGAATTTGTTCTTGATCACCTGGTGGTGGTGGCCAATCATAGGGTCTAATTTTTATTTCATATTTATGATCCTTTCTCAGGATATCATTATATCCTGAGAAATGATATAAGTATATCCTGATATCCTGATATCAGGATATCAGGATATCAATCCAACCAATTGATTTTTTGAATTTGTTCATGATCACCTGGTGGTGGTGGCCAATCGTAGGGTATAATTTTTATATCATATATATGATCCTTTCTCAGGATGTCATACGTATTTTTAATAATAAAATCGACAAGAGCGACCTCATACGTACCGTTAAATTTAATGTTGGGGGAGAGTTTCGTCCAAAAATCACTTGCTTTATTCAGATCATTGTAGAGAGGATCAGAAACATTGGACATGAAAGTTACATAGACATCATTGAGCATTGTCAATGTCTTCAGCACTGACCCAAGAATCAAAATCTGAGTTGTATCCTAGCCAGCGAACAAGCAACTGTTTCTTGCCCCTACGAGTACGACTCTTTAATATCTTTTCAATTTGATAACTTTCACTGAATTAAGTGGTATTAATGAAAATGATGATATTCAACCGAAAACCGTCAGCGAGAACACCGATTAACCATCACCAAAGTGTCAAAATGCCGTCAGTGTGTCAACACCCCTCGGAAAATAGGGGGGTAATGGTCAACTGCAAAGATATTTAGCCTACAGAAAAAAATTGCTCATTGTTCCTTTAGTAGCCACGCAATTAGACTAAAATTATGATATTTATGCGCAGTTTCAACTAACTACGGCTAAGTATGTTAAAGGCGAGCCATTTTCTCGCGAGAACACAAAAATCAGAACACACACACACAAAAACTTACACACACACAAAAACTTACACACACACAAAAACTTACACTCACACAAAAATTTACACACACACAAAAACTTACACACACACAAAAACTTACACACAAACAAAAACTTACACACGCACAAAAACTCACACACACACACACACACAAAAAAAACATACACACTCAAAAAATTACACACACAAAAAAACTTACACACAAAAAAAAAATTACACACACAAAAAAATTTACACACACACACAATTAGACAAAATTACGATATTTATGCACATTTTCAACTAACTACGGCTAAGTATCTTAAAAGGCGAGGTATTTTGCTTGCGAGAACACAAAAAATCATTAAGTGGTATTAATGAAAATGATGATAATCAACCGAAAACCGTCAACGAGAACTCCGATATACCATCACCAAAGTGTCACAATGCCGTCAGTGTGTCAACATCCCTTGGAAAATGGGGGGAGGGAATGAGTTACTCAGAATCTAGAAGGCCATATTTTTTGACTTAAAATAACAAAATTGATATTTTTCAACGACAAATCCCAAAAGAATTATTATTAAAATCATGAGGGAAAGGGATATAGGAGAATCAGTGCTTCATTCATCATTTAGCTTCCTACCGAGAGAGTTTCCGAGCAGAAATAGACATATTTCATCTAGAAGTTCAATCATTTTTGCATGTTTTTAAGGTTAATTCTTTTTTATTTTTATAATAAAGTTGAGTTTTTATTCATTTTTATGGTTACATGCGCGGGGGATGGAGGGTATAAAACATTACTTTGAGATTTCATATTGAATTCTATGACCTTTCTAATAATATATATATATATATAGCCAAACTTATGCGCAAAGAGCGAGAAGTTTTAATGTTGCTTCTTACTTCCAACTGAAAACTTATTTTTAATTTGATGTTTTACCATTTTTTCAAATCATGCCATAAATATCAGTTTGAATAGACCCTCACTTATCAGTTTAACACGATTCGACTACCGGTTCGATTCGAACAGCAAACATTCTTTCTAATCTTTAGACATTTCAAGCATAATAAACTTGATTACGGTATGTAATTTGTAGGACCGGTGGTCTTTTCCTTCAAAAACTTTCTCGTACAGCTAACCGTTGATGTGAAAATATAAAACTAATTCATTTTAAATATTTGCAATTGGAATAAAAAGCAAATTCTGTGTGGACATACTAGCTACCACAAACACAGAAGGGCTGAATTCACATTTTAGAGACAAAAAGTGCACACAAAAAAAGCAAATATAATAGCAATTTAAAATCTCCCCCTCCCCAAACTCAAAAATTTCAGGGGGGGCATATTTTCATTGTAGTTTGTATATTTTCTTTAGAAAACGCATCGAAAAGCCATATCAAGAGCTAAATTTGTGAGTTTTTTTCACTGACAAATCCTTTTTTTTTTGACAAGCCTTAACCTCCCTAATTGAAAGATATGAATTATAATCAAGGAACATAGTTCATCATATTTTACATATTTTTGGAAGGAAAACACACTGAAAAGACATATTATTTGAACTTACATCAAACGTTGGAGGGCATGCATTTGAAGAACCTTCCATTATTTTCTATCTTGTTCTATATTTCAGCTTATACTGACTTTTAAACCTTTCAAAACCCTGAAATATACTAACCTAACGGTTATTTATTTACGATAACCTTTACGATTTATTTTTGCCTGTCTCTCACCTAATCTAATCTAACCTAAGTGATGCGTACGTGGGTAAATATTTAAATATGATGAAAATACGTTCCTAGAAATTTTTGAGTTTGGAGGCGGGGGATTTTAAAATCCTCTGGAAAAGTTGAGTTGGGGGGGGAATTTCAAGAGCGAGGGTTGAGGCGGGGGGCAGCCCCACACCTAAGAACTTTTCTTTCTAGAAAAGATGAGTTGGGGGGGGGGGGAATTTCAAGAGCGAGGGTTGAGGCGGGGGGCAGCCCCACACCTAAGAACTTTTCTTTCTAGTCTTGCATATCAAAAATAAAAACCATAGTTTTCACGCCCCCTCCTGTGACTCGGGTGCTAGCCACTTTAATTACCAATCAAATCAGCCCTTTTCAAAGTTTCTGTGATGACTCCATCAGTGACTACTTAGATAATATAAAAATGATCTCTCCAGGATCTTCTTCCACCTGATTCCCCCCCCCCCCCTTGCGGCAGTTAAGTTGTAATATCTCTGATTTGGGGCATATTTCAAAATATCTTTTATCAATTATTCTTATTTTTTATTTATGATTACACAAGAACTGTGAAATCAAAGAGTTGATCAATCTTTGATAGTTTTACAAAAATTCTCACTCCCATCGACGCTTTCCTATGTCCAAAACAAAATCGGGGCGTAACAATTAATTAATCTGCATTGAAGATGTCTTGTTTGACGCAACTAGACTATGTGGTGTAAGAAGTATTGTTTTGAATCCTTTCTCCGTGAGTGATAAGTGGCAATTCCAGTGAGTGTTAAGTGATATATAGAAAGGTAATTATTGTTCTAAAATCATCAGCTTGCACGATTTCATAAATAAATAACCGTTAGGTTAGTATATTTCAGGGTTTTGAAAGGTTTAAAAGTCAGTATAAGCTGAAATATAGAACAAGATAGAAAATAATAGAAGGTTCCTCAAATGTATGCCCTCCAACGTTTGATGTAAGTTCAAATAATATGTCTTTTCAGTGTGTTTTCCATCCAAAAATATGTAAAATATGATGAACTATGTTCCTTGATTATAATTCATATCTTTCAATTAGGGAGGTTAAGGCTTGGCAAAAAAAAAAAGGAATTGTCAGTGAAAAAAACTCACAAATTTAGCTCTTGATATGGCTTTTCGATAAGTTTTCTAAAGAAAATATACAAACTACAATGAAAATATGCCCCCCCCTGAAATTTGTGAGAGTGGGGAGGGGGAGATTTTAAATTGCTATTATATTTGCTTTTTTTGTGTGCACTTTTTGTCTCTAAAATGTGAATTCAGCCCTTCTGTGTTTGTGGTAGCTAGTATGTCCACACAGAATTTGCTTTTTATTCCAATTGCAAATATTTAAAATGAATTAGTTTTATATTTTCACATCAACGGTTAGCTGTACGAGAAAGTTTTTGAAGGAAAAGACCACCGGTCCTACAAATTACATACCGTACTCAAGTTTATTATGCTTGAAAAGTCTAAAGATTAGAAAGAATGTTTGCTGTTCGAATCGAACTGGTACTCGAATCGTGTTAAACTGATAAGTGAGGGTCTATTCAAACGGATATTTATGGCATGATTTGAAAAAATGGTAAAACATCAAATGAAAAAATAAGTTTTCAGTTGGAAGTAAGAAGCAACACTAGAACTTCTCGCTCTTTGCGCATAAGTTTGACTATATATATATATATATTATTAGAAAGGTCATAGAATTCAATATGAAATCTCAAAGTAAGGTTTTATACCCTCCATCCCCCGCGCATGTAACCATAAAAATGAATAAAAACTCAACTTTATTATAAAAATATAAAAAAATTAACCTTAAAAACATGCAAAAATGATTGAACTTCTAGATGAAATATGTCTATTTCTGCTCGGAAACTCTCTCTCGGTGGGAGGCTAAAGGATGAATAAAGCACGGATTCTCCTAGATCCCTCTCCCTCATGATTTTAATAATAATTCTTTTGGGATTTGTCGTTGAAAAATATCAATTTTGTTATTTTCAGTGAAAAAATATGGCCTTCTAGATTCTGAGTAACTCATTCCCTCCCTCTATTTTCCGAGGGGTGTTGACACACTGACGGCATTGTGACACTTTGGTGATGGTTAATCGGAGTTCTCGTTGACGGTTTTCGGTTGATTATCATCATTTTCATTAATACCACTTAATGATTTTTTGTGTTCTCGCAAGAAAAATACCTCGCCTTTTAAGATACTTAGCCGTAGTTAGTTGAAACTGTGCATAAATATAGTAATTTTTGTCTAATTGTGTGTGTGTGTGTAAATTTTTGTGTGTGTGTAAGTTTTTATGTGTGTGTAAGTTTTTGTGTGTGTAAGTTTTGGGTGTGTGTGTGTGAGTTTTTGTGTGTGTGGGTTAGTTTTTGTTTGTGTTTAAGTTTTTTTGTGTTTGTGTAAATTTTTGTGTGTGTGTAAATTTTTTTGTGTTTGTAAATTTTTGTGTGTGTGTAAGGTTATGTGTGTGTGTAAGTTTGTTTGTCTGTGTGTTCTGATTTTTTGTGTTATCGCAAGAAAATGGCTCGCCTTTAACATACTTAGCCGTAGTTAGTTGAAACTGTGCATAAATATCATAATTTTTAGTCTAATTGCGTGGCTACTAAAGGAACAATGAGCAATTTTTTTCAATAGGCTAAATATCTTTGCAGTTGACCATTACCCCCCTATTTTCCGAGGGGTGTGGAGACACTGACGGCATTGTGACACTTTGGTGATGGTTAATCGGTGTTCTCGCTGACGGTTTTCGGTTGAATATCATCATTTTCATTAATACCACTTAATTCAGTGAAAGTTATCAAATTGAAAAGATATTAAAGAGTCGTACTCGTAGGGGCAAGAAACAGTTGCTTGTTCGCTGGCTAGGATACAACTCTGATTTTGATTCTTGGGTCAGTGCTGAACAAATTGACAATGCCCAATGATTTCTATTTGAATTTCATGTCCAATGTTTCTGATCCTCTCTACAATGATCTGAATAAAACAAGTGATTTTTAGACGAAACTCTCCCCCACCATCAAATTCAATGGAAAGTATGAAGTGGCTCTTGTCGACTGTATTCTCAAAAATACCTATGACCTCCTGAGAAAGGATCATAAATATGAAATAAAAATTAGACCCTTTGATTGGACACCACCACCAGGTGATCAAGAACAAATTCAAAAAATCAATTGGTTGGATTATCCATATATTGAATAACCCTACGAGGAACTCACCTGTATGAATGATTTATGTCGTTCTATCAATAAAAGAATTTCCGCTCGTAAAAAGGGAGCTTTTCATTTCAACTTTTCAAAGAAGGAGGGCAAGATCTACAGTAGTTCACCGATTGACAGCGAAAGGGTTATTCCCAATTATAACGTGATGGATGTTCCTGACTTTAAGCTCAATATAATCAATGGCAAAAATGCCAGAAACACAAATTTCCTTTTCTCTGACTACACAACCGCCTTCTCCACAGACACTTGTATATTTCTCTACGCTTCATTTGTGGAAACATCACGGGCTGGTAATTCAAATGTTCCCCTCCTACGAGTTCTTGAACGAAAAACCAATCAAGAACATATTCACCACTACAATATAAAGCATCTTCAGTATATTCCCGTAAACACTTCCTATTTGGAACTCTGTCAGTTAACACTAAGAACCGAATTAGGCGATTCCATAGCCATTTCGAAAGGTTTGGCTGAGATTACTTGTCATTTTTGTCCCATCGTTCAACAGCAATATGTCCAATAAAAAAGTAGTATTCACTTGTCCTGATATTGACTGCTATTCTGACACTCTTGGTCCAAAACCCCAGGGCAATGGACTGGAGTATTACAGAGGGCGTATTGAAATGTCTGGCTATGGTTTCGGCAGCTGGTTTGCTAAGCTGTTTCGCTCTTCACTACCACTGGCTAGAAAATATCTTGTACCGGCTGCGACAGATTTTGCATCCTCTACACTATACGACTGGGGTTCTGACAAGGATTTTAAAAAAAGTACTACGAAAAATCTTACGTTTAGTGCACGAACCCTTGGCAAGAAAATGAAACAAAATCTTAAAGTTTTAAAAACGTCAAGAAACAATGCATCACTCATCAGTCTCTACCCAGGACGGAAACGAAAGACATCATCCCGTTTGTCACAGAAAAGAAGGAGAAAGCCGATACGTAGCGTCACCAGAAGGTCAAGTAAGAGAATTGTTGGATCTAAACTTGATTTTTTCGTATATGATGTCGTAGCTGCCGTATAAGTAGTTTCAATCTTTAGTAACCAATTCATTGAATCTCATCAGTACCGAAAATGTTTAAGCGAGTGTCATACATTGATACTATGAAAAATTTTATCCTCAACAACCCCTTTCTGATGATACCCACTTTCAAATTTTTTCCAATGAAGACGACTTTATGGACATGTCTTCAAAATTTTTATAGATTTACAAATGAAAGTCCGGAAATCCGATAATACAATGCCAATTCGAGCCAATGGGATATCCTATGGAAATTATATGCTACATAATTTATTTCGTCAAATTAGTGTCTACATCAATAGCAAGTTGGTGAGCACAAGCAACAATCTCTCAAATTATACAGGCTATATGCAATTCATGTTGATAACACCCAAGTCATACAAGGAATTGAGAGGCATCTCCAATGGATATGAATATATTGCTAATACTGATAGTACAGATGCACTTAAAAATGCTACAACTAGTGAATTACATCTAGTTGGAAAAATACATCATGAAATATTTAATAAACCCCAATGGCTGCCGCCCAATGTTAAAGTGGATATAAAATTGAAGTTTGCACCATCCAATTTCATACTGAGAAAAGAACCTGCCGCCAATCCTGATGCAAGTCTCTCCCTCATCACGGCAATACTTCATTTACGCAAACAGCAGGTCTTGAGATCTGTTGCTTCGGCCGTAGAGAAACTGAGAGCCGATTGAAATAATACTAAATCACATGTTCCTAATACAATCATCAATCAACGTCATATTGCTATGGGGTGACGCACATTCACCGATTCATCCTTTATCAGTGGCAAAACCCCCTCGAAACTTGCATTGGCATTTGTAAAGAGCACCTGTGCAATAGGATCATTGACTGAATGCCCACATAAATTCGAGATGTTTGGACTTTCATCTCTTGTATGCAAAGTAAATGGTATCCCGCTCAACAATCTATCTTTTGATAAATCCTATAGAACATTGTATGAGCTGACCATACAAACTCTAGATCACAATTCGCAACTATTTGAAAATGCTATAACCGAAGATTTGTTTACTATAACACATGGTATCATTGCACTAGATTTGTCTGGTACGCAGGATATGAGTATAGTACGTATGGGGACTGTGCGTTTAAAGTGTACATTTGCCAACCCATTGGCTGAGAGTATTGCACTAATCTCACTAAATCAATATGAAACCTATTGGGAAATCACTCCCGAAGGTAGTGTTCTACTAGACTTGGCGCCATGAACACCAGTCAAATAATCGATGTATTTAATATGGACCACTATATGTCCCAGTTCAAATCCTATTGTCTACCCTCAGACTATCTAGGAAAAATTCAAAGTGCGAGTAATACCTTGATTATTGTTAATAGCAGTCCATCGACTGTGTTGACGGGGCATTGGCTGTGCATCTATCAAACAATGAAGACGATTGAATTTTTTGATCCTCTTGGCCTACCCTATACATTCTACACGACTCACATCAGCAACTATATTGAGAGCAGTGGGAAAACTATTATTCAAAATCGAAAGAGGGTGCAGGATCTAACGACTAAAAGCTGTGGTTTCCATGCGCTACTATATTTTGTGTTCCGATGTCGTGGCTATACTTACAAGCAGTTTCTCCACATTTATAGTGGTAATCCACGTGTAAACGACTCTCTAGCCGAAAATATACTTACGTGTGTATTTAATATTGATTCCAGTGCCCTAAGTCTAAAGTGCTTAAAAAATGTTTGTGAATTTATTTATTAATAAAATGTATATATATACAACAATGTCTTTAAATCTTCACTTTTAGATTTCTTCATCGGTGTATAGGCAACTGTCGTGAACCTGTTTGATCTTGGTTGACTGTAAAGTCAGGGTCACATTTTCTGCAGTACAATGTAACTTCACTCTTGTCATATCTCTTTGTATAGTCAATGATACTATTTGCATTCATATTATGAAATTCACGAGTTTCAATCTGTCTATTAGAACCAATATCACATACAGTGTTTTCAAGTGGTGAATCATATTCGGTAACTGCCATATAAAAATCACTTGGTTTATGGTCGTAGTAGGCAGTGTCGTCACAGCGATGACGTAGAAACCAGATTGTCTTGTTACCCCAACAGTTGAATCGTAGACCAGATTCCTCTTCCCAGAATAATTTAAATCCACGACGATACCAATCCCGTAGAAATAAACTAAAATTACGTTTAGGATTCTTTCCAATCATAGCGGGGTAAGTATTCTCCCACTGATCACATTTATCATGGTGACAATTAGAGCGTAGGTGCCCGCTAGGGTGAGAGTTACACACCTCCTCAAGACATGAATTACATCCTTTAATTTGTACTGCATAGCCTCTATGTAATTTGCAAGGATTACATAATTTACACTTTTCACTATAGTCATCAATAATTGTACAATTCTCACATTGAGTCCAACTGCTAAGAGTGTACATGCACAATGGGCATATATAGAACATTTTCTAGTTTCCGGTGTCAACTCACTCACGTCTAAAACAAAACTGAGTGTCCTCACCCGATAAAGTCAATGTGGAGGAAAGGGGAGAGGGATAACTTTGTGACGCTATATCATCCAAAGGAGTAGTCATCTACATTGGCAGTGATTTCAAAAGTACATTCAAAATGTGATTCCGCCTTGTTCCAATTAATATATCAATAAATTGAGTATAAGCATTTGAATCACATTTTAAAAGTTTCATACAATAGTCCAATGGTGGAGAATCAGTTTTCATTATATTTTCAAGTGTTTCCTGAGAGAATATCCTGCGTTGAAGAGATAACTTGAGAAAATCATCATCCAAAATCAAATGTTTTTCCATAAACACTAGATTTGATCTAATTCTCTCTTTCTCAAATTTATTCATTTTTCAATCCTTTCACTCTGACTGCTGATTCTAGACTGACCCTGATTTATCAGACCTGACCAGAAATGCATGTACAAGTAGTGATAGAGTTTATTGTTTTTGATATGCTTTACAAATGCGCTTCCACCGCATTGAAGTTAACTCACAAATGCTATATCAGCTTTAGCAGCGAAATATAATTGATCCTCCATCTTAAATTTGCTGAAGAATATCAAATATATTTCATATACTGCATCCCATTCCAGTCATCGCCGCGATCCTTTTGTAATTATTATCACAGTGTTTTGTGCTATTGTATTCTTACCATCAACACAACTATTAACCTCTAAGTGTGTAAACATTCCACCTGACATCGACACTAATATATCTCCAAATAAACTATTCTCTTTGAATTATATTCACAGGCTGGTAAAACTATAACAAAAATCCTTCCCTTATAGTCCCTCCGCCGCTACTATGTAAGCAAGCCCTATGATTGGCTGAAAAGGAAACACGTGATCTAACTGTTTCAGGGAAACTCATAACATTTGGCTCGTGCAACAACAAAAAATACTATTTCTGGATCATAACATTTGCATCGAGCAACAACAAGAAGAAAGTGTCATTGACCTGCCCCCATTAGACTCAATAATCTATTAAAGTGAGAAAGTTTCTGTTTTTCCATTCTCACTGACAAAATCCATAAAAACAGACATAAATGTGAGAAAGTTCCTTTTTTTTCATTCTCACTGACAAAAACCATAAAAACATCCATAAATGTGACAAAGTTCCTGTTTTTCAAATTCTCACTGACAAAAACCATAAAAACATTCATGAAAAACATCAAATAAATCGAGCAACACACATAACCATCCATGAAAACATCCATAAATGTGACAAAATTCCTGTTTTTTCATTCTCACTGAGAAAACCATAAACCACGTGGTTCTATGCCCATATATGGACTCCCGGTTGTAGTCAATAAGGCATTTCTACTCACTAGGAACTAGCACCAAGGAAGAAAAAAAGAAAAGGTCAGTGAATAATGTTGAACACTTGTCAAGAGATTTTACCGCAATGAAACCCATAGAAAACCCCAAGCCATTGACTACAAGGGAAGGAAAACTTTATGATGGAAATTACGCAATGCTAAATGACCTACCGAGCCTATGGACTTTTCTCAAAGAATTATGGCAAAGTCTTGCCGAGAAAAATGTTACGAAACGAATATCATCCAAACTCAGAAAGGAAAATGACTACAGACAAATTACTAACTTAAAGGAATTAGACAATTCAAGAAATAAATTCTTAAATACAAAACAAGATAATGAGAATAGAAATCCTACAGAAAGAAAAGAAAAAGACGCCAAGACAACCACGCCTACATATGAGACCCCAGCAAAAGAAATACAATCTTCAATGTCGGAAACTACGACGAATACAGTCCCAGGAATGATCGCGCTTAGTAATGAACCACCAGGAAATTTGACCATGTTGACTTACCTCAAAACCACGACATTCACAAAATGGAATTGGTCAACAGGGCCCAAGTTCACGGACACCCAATCGATTGGCGTATTCCGTATAGGCCTAAGAGCAAGAATCCCAGTAAGACATACCGAGACACAAACGATAAAAGTACAAGCGATTAAACCAGAAGAAAAGAAAAATAAGTATAAGAAAGAGGAAGAAAATAATTACGTACATAATAAATGTTGGATAATAGACAATAAACGTACTTGTGCTAGATTAGCAATGGCCGACAAGCCGACAAAAGAATATATTGAACTATTACCTGATCTAAATGAGAAAAACACCCAAAATGTGTCAACTCACAAAGCCTTCTTATTATTATATAGACAAAGGTTACAAGCCTTATTTTAACTATTTAATGCGGAAATACAAAAATTAAAACAAAGTACCACAAGAATCTTTGAGGTATTTTTTCGAAGAAGTAAATACCGCAGATCTACAAGCCTAATTCCCATCGTCGGAGAACTCGCCTCCCGCCTTTTTGGTTTAACAACGGAGGAAGACCTGAATATCTTAAGAGAAAATGTGAAAAAGTTAAATAATGCCATGAACGTAACGTTACACGTCCAGAAAATACAAGCAAGCATAGCTAACTACCAAAGAGATAAAGTCGAAATGATATCCAAGAAAATCTCAAAAACTGTAAATGTAATGAATTACTTAAGGAATGAAGTGGATCATGTGGTGAAAGACGCGAGCCTCACCATGGTATCACTTGATATAATTACCATGTCATTACTAAATCTAGCGACAGATGTTAGCAAGTTCGAGTTCGCATTATTTACCCTCACGGGAGGAACCTTGTCATACGACTTGGTAGACCCTTCTAACCTAAAAAGCATTTTAGATGAAATAAAAAAACATCTAACGTTTGGTTTACATTTACCCATAGAACCAGAAGTATCAAATTTATTCCTTTATTATACAAAATTAAGAGTACACATCACGGAAAAAAAATGAACAATTATTCGTAGTAGTAACAATTCCTTTAATAAACCAGCAATCAATATACGACTTATACAAAATTTCGACCTTCCCTGCTAATATAAAAAAGATGAATTCATTTATGACTATCACACCTGAAGCAGAGTATTTACTTATTGATCAAGATAGACGTAAATATGCCCTAGCGAACTCACAAGACTTAAAAGAGTGCGTGTCATTCAAGAACCTAGTTTGCCAGCTTACCTTACCTATTTACATCGTCAAATCCGGATCTTGTATGTTGGATATATTTTTAAAAGACACACAATAGGAAGAAATACCTAATTCTTGCGACGCCTTGATAGGAAGTACTAAACGAGAAATATTCATACACCTTAGAAATGACCTTTGGTTATTTTCTGTTCCAAAAGAAACAGTTGGAACTCTGTCTTGTTATAATAATACAGAAAAAATCGATCCAAGTTACAGGACCTAGTTGCTATTACAAGACGTGGGTACGATAACCATAAAACAAGGATGTCGACTTGTAACTAAAGAGTCAACAGTTCAAACGCCGCTAATTACCACAAGCGTAAACATAATTAGCCCTAAAATAATCAATTTTAAGGCAATCAACCTGTCGCACACTATCCCCAATATAGAAAATAAGGAAATGAAAACCTCAATATGGTCTAAAATAGAAAAAAAATAAAGGAACATTACAACTCACAAAAATAAGAGAAGCATTGGACTCCCAAATCCCCCTATTTACTAATGAAGACCAGAGATTAACGTACGTAGATGATAGATACGGATTATTCTCAACCAATTTTTGGTGGAACATACTACTGACCGTATGTTTCGTGTTTGCGATTTCCCTGACTATGAGAACCTTACTAACTTTTAATTATGGAAGAATTTTGAGACTAAGAAGGCAAAAACCAAAGGAAGAACCCGGGGAAGCGGCTGAAATGCAAAAGCTAAACCCGGAACCCCATGGAAATGCCTAGGTCAAGAAAAAGGGAAGACATTAGAAAACGAGTGGATATAGAGGTCTCCACTCGTCCTTACTATGTCTATTTTCCCCCATTCAGTGTCGTTTACGCAAAACCGTGTGGCTATGACGCTGCAACAAGCGTTTCTTAAACAGCACGGATGTGCGTGAACAATGCAGGCATGAAATATGTTGTAAAATTAGACCTCAAATTTAATGATGTGGCATAAACTCTGTTTAAAATGACTATTTTAAATCTAATGTGAAATTAGCTAAGTGTTGAAATTAGTTAAAATAAAGTGTATGTAGTAGTGTATATTAGAAAGCATAATAAGAGACCACACTTAAAGTTAAAGAATTAATCTTTTATATCGTCGTTATGCTATAACAACTTAGAAGAAACTTCTATGTATTGAATTTCCCCATGAGAACTTTACATATATATTTCAACCAACATGATAAAAATTTCGTTTTGTGTACTAATATTAGTGTATTTATTTAACTCTGTCTCGTAGCGTAAAATTCATGTACCCAATCGATATGTGACTTATTTGTACTATGAGTATTTACTTCAAAGAACGTGTGATTCTGCCGAATTATTTTATTCCAGGAATTGGAACGGCATATCAGAAACTATCCAGGACAATACAGAGACATGTGCTCACATAGCCCAGTAGCACATATTTTCATCATGACTCAACCAACTAAGAGTACTCGCCATAAGTACCAAACGACTCTCAACCCAACTTCGCTTACGAAGATTACGGGTACCTTTTGATCAAGGGAACGATATGCATAAGTTAACACTATCTAACAAATCACAGTACCCAGTGCAGTATCAGGCTATAAACATTACAACCCTGAAAACCCCATTATCTAGCATAAGATGTGAGTTAATACATCATCCCTGATAACAATATTGATGAACCCGATTTGTTGGCATGTCGACGATTCGCATGTTAAATCCCCTTAGACCATTTCTCCATTACGAGACTACAGAGACATTAGAGATATCACCGTAAATGTTACGAGACAATTATTTTTTTGAAATTTGGACTTGAAAACTTATCATTGAATGCTATAAATCAATAGTAATCCCAGTGAGTAACCCCTGAGTGACAATGTACTCCTACCGCTAATCAAAGACAATATGTTGAAGGAGTCACAAAAGTTTGATGTTGACCTATTCAAAATTCAAACATCATTTTCCCTGTGATTAACCAAGGAGTCCCCTCGAAAGCTAATAGACAAAAGCCACGCACAAACAATTTTATAAGAAAAGCTAACCTCCAAGTGCATGAATGAACTATTTTAAACGAGATGTATTTTCTCTATGTAATATGAACATCCCAACAGTGCCATACTGAGAAGAAAAGCAACACATCCAATATCAACTCAGTCCCAGTGATCAAAAAGCCCCCTATGATCTATGCAAAAACATCAGGTGAAAATGAACTCTGATGACAAGATTCCACACACCCGCGACCAAAGATATCATTTCCCGTTTTATAATTAGAGAAAACACTTCGTCAAAGATGAACATAATCATACTCGAACTAATCTATGAAGAAGCTACATACAAGTGATTTAAAATTTTGTTTCAACAAGACGATACTAGTGAAGGACCATAATTTGCAACGGAAAGAGCGAGTACGCTAAAGAGACGCGTATAGTGGTAAAATAGGTGTGAACTTATATCACATTTTATTGATTTTAACAACCTAACAATTTTAATGACCTATTATTAATACTACATAACAAACAACCCCAGTGAAAGTGTTTTTATTACCAGTGAAAATGGTAAACATAATATTGTGTGTTATAAATTATTCATGTATGTGTCGCTAGATGTTCAAGTAGAATTAGGTGTAGTGTTACTATATTATTCGTTTAATTTAGCGTAGAACAGGAAACATAGTTATTCCGTAGCTAGCTTAAGATAGAAAAATTTATAAAAGATGAATCTAAAAAAAAATTTTTTTAGTAATAGTGGAATAACCCAACATTACCAACATTGTTGAAAATATAGGAGTCATTAGTATTAGATGTAGAAAAAAAATAATAATCTTTATGTAGTGACTATCTTAGTCGGTGGAGGAACCTTAGAAAAGGATATATAGCTAAATAAGAAAAGTAATACTAAAATTTTTCTTAAGCACTGTTGATTAAGCTTAAATTAAAATATAAAATAATACAGTATCAATTAAAGTTACGTAGGACAAATAGTAAATAAACCGCGAATATTTCAAAACCAAAGGGCGAGCAAGTCCTAATGAAGGGACGACATTAAATAATGGGAAGGGTAATATGTACCGTAAGCAATATGTAATATAAAATTGTTTCCAAATACTTCAAAATAAAATAAAATTATTTCGTTCTAAATATACTTCCGATGTAAATTAAACTCCCCTCTAATTGATTTTAAACCCCATTTTAAACTTGAGTCTCAATTCTTAATCAACGAAAGAACAAACATATTTTATGCTCAGCCAAAACATTCCTTTAAAGTACAAAAAAAACGGATGGTCAGATTCGCAAAGAACTTGATGTTTGATAAATTCCAGAATACTTTGTAAAGCTTCGCATGCATTCCACGCCTTTTGTCTTACTAACCGACACATGTGAAATGTGGAAAAAGCTACCGATCGGATGACGGTATTAACTAAAAGAAGATAGTTTGAATTTCATAAAATGCTTGACAAAAAATCACGAGACAATGTTTTATACAATGTAGATTCAAGTAACATAGAAAGTTTCAAGTTAACACAGGAATGCGAAAAGTTTAATGACCAAAACATTAAGGGTAAACTTATTAGACGCGCAGGTAACATAACGTATTTAATTTCTCCACATCATGTTAAGGTGGCGGGCCCCTTCACAGGATTTAGGCCAATGATGACCAGTTCTTTGTACTCAGAAACAGAACTGTGTTTTAAAGTGTTGTAAAAGTTTTTTTGGATTCATTATTATGAGAATTATGAGGCATTAAGCATTGAGAACCCAAGCATTGAGCATTAAGATAAGAGCATTATAAGATTGATGATTTGAAGTACGCTGCTGTACAATTAAACATGTAAGTTTAATAAATCTATTACTTTTCTATTTGTGTTGTTTTATTTTATATGCCTGTATCTAGCCTCCCAGAGTAGTCTTCTAGTTCAATTGTTCTCCAATTGGTGACGCTCCTAAGGAATCTAATAAAATCCACGAAGTACTCCTACGTTTTTGGATCCATGGCTCCACGGCACAATTAATCACTTCATAAGGAAATTCAAATTTATTTTTCAGTCTATTTTATTCTCTCCCCCATTGCAATCGACACGGTCCTTAACACCACATATCTCTTGGACTATCTGTGGATGTAGTAGAGTGGTCGCATGTGCAACTTCTATCACAAAATTTAGGTAAGAATTTTTTATGTGGTTTTTGAAAAATATTTTTCCTTGCGAAATTCTACGGTACTCTTAGATAAGCAGCTTCTAGAAAATTACTTATAGCCTCTAGATAGAAAAGTTTATGAGCGTTTCGATGGTATAAATTTTGTTGTGTTCTTCTGCTATCTAGTGGCTGATCTAATTTATTTTAGAAAGTTCTTACTGTTAGGGTACTCTGGGACGCGTGTTTTGGGGTACAGTGGGACAGGTTGAGTTCATTATGTCCCAGGGTACCCTTGATTACTTTAGCATAGAGAACTTTCAAAAGTATGCTTCTTGTCTTATGTTGACTGCTTTCTTTCGTTTTTCTACTCTCGAGGGGCCTTGTGTTATTAGGTAGCCAATCGTATCCCCCTCAACACATAAAATAAATTCCACCAGTTTAAAATAAATTCCAACAATCATAATCACAATCTGTAATCTATAATCTAAAAATTCATAAAAATCCTATACTATTTCTAGATTTCCTAAAAATTTACTCAATATTTTTTCATATAATAAACTCCTCTAATTCAAAGTTAAGTCTTCAAATCTAAGACCTCAAACCTAAAACCAACAATCTAAGTCTCAAATACTTCAAATCTAAACTCTATAATTTTTTTTCTTTATATCATACAAAATCCTATATTATTTCTATATTCCATGAAACTATATTCAATCATAAGCTCATTCTAATTATTCAATTAAATTTAAACCTTACCTAATATATAAACTTAGAAGAATTTAAACTTAATATATAAACTAAAAACTCTGTCTTTCATTTTAGAATGCCAAACACGAGAAAAGCTGATCCGTCGCTTTTCGTCTGGAATGAGGAGGACATGAAGAAAGCGGTAGAAGCTCACCCTTATGGGATGCCGCTTCGAGCAGCTGCTGAAGTTTACAATGTCAATCGGTCAACGCTTAGCAGATATGCCCATGCGTTTCGTAACAGAACAGATGAAGAATAAGAAGAGTTTAGTTACACTCCCGCCTATGACAACAGGCGAGTATTTACGATTGAGCAGGAGCTTCAACTTGAAGAGTACATCCTTCAAGCAGCCCCAATGCACTATGGTCTCTCCAAAAAGAGAACCAGAGATCTTGCTTGGCTTATGGCAAAACGAAACGGACTTGCATATTCGTCAAGCTGGGACACAGAAAAGTTTGCAGCCAAAGACTGGTTGTATGGCTTTGTTAGAAAGCATCCCTTGAATTTCGCTTCGAAAACTAGAACCTACAAGTATCCAGAGAAATCTTGGTTTCAATCGTGTTGCTGTTGACACCTGTTACAGGAATCTCGGAGAGTTTTATTCAAAATACAAGTTCCCTGCTAGCCGGATCTTCAACCTCGATGAGACTGGGCTCACGAATGTCCAGACCAAGTGTCAAAGAGTGCTGAGCCCGAAGAGAGTAAAGCAGTTAAATGCCATGGGAGGATTTATTCCAGCCTTTCTGATTTTCCCACGAGCAGGTTTTGTAGAAAGGCTTCTTGATGGAGCTCCCCCCCCACAGACTGATGGAATAGCAAGTGGCAAGCCTGGAAATGCTTGGATGACAAAGGATCTGTTTTTGCTGTATTTGGAGCACTTTGTATCGCATGTCCACCCATCTCCTGAGAATTCTGTCTTGATTCTGATGGACAATCATAAATGTCACACCAGTTACGATGAATTTTCGTTGGCCAAAGAAAAGGGAATACATTTACTTACTCTCCCGCCGCACACATCATTCAAGTTGCAGCCTCTCAACGTTTCGGTTTATGGACCTTTAAAGACTTATTGATCACAGGCAATTTAGAAATGGTTGAGACTTCACCCTGGTCGAGAAGTGACGGAATATGAGATCGATAAATCACTGGGGGTTGCTATTCCTAAGGCCTTCTCTCAGACTAACATCACTAGCGGATTCTTAAAGCCTGGAATTTTCCCGCTGAATACTGGAGTGTGGCAAGAGTCTGAGTTTCTTCCTGCTTTGTGACGAGAAGATACTACTGAGCCGGGAAATCAGTCTGCCGCTGTTGACGAAAATTTACCAGATCCACATGAGCTTCGGTTGAGCATGAGTCCCAGTACTACAGCCCATTCAACCTCGTTTGTTGTGGCAGAAGATATTATTCCCCTGCCAAGAAGGGAAGCTACAAACACAAAGACTGGCAGGAAGCCTGAAGTATCAAAGATATTGATTTCTACACCGGTGAAAGACTTGAACCAAGCTGCAGAAAACGAAAGGAAGGCAAAAAAAGAGAAGAAGGATCTCAAGAAAATCAAGAAAGTGGCTCTTGCCAAAAAGCCGAAGATTCAGAAGAAAACTGCCAATAGATTGCTGACGTTCAGTGACGAAAGCGGAGATGAAGCAGGACTGGGGGATTTTGAGCGTGACGACAATTCTGACGACTCGTTCAGCTCTGAATATTTCCGATTGCCGAAAGAGGATTCTGTGACTCCCAGTATCTGTTCCGGTGACTTTGTTCTTGTCAAGTACAAGGAGAAAAAGGGATCGAAATTCTACACTGGTGAAGTGCTTCAGGCCGAACCTGACGGCTACACTGTCAATTTTTTGAAACAAAACGTTCCAGTCTGAAGGTTTACATTTTCGAAAGAGCGCGATGAAGTTTTCGAAAGAGCGCAAAGCGTTTGTCAATAGCTCAGAAGTAGTGATGAAATTGACAGTTCTAAAGGTCTCGGGTGGAACTAAACGCATTGCCAAGATTATCAGCTTTGATGCAGACCTGACCAACTACTCTGTTGAATAATTTTTAAAATAAATTTATTGTATTTTTACAGTTTTAAACAACAAAATTTACAAAGTTTTGATTGATTTATCATTGTGTCCCAAAGTACCCACCACCTTGACCCATAGTACCCACACAAGTGGTACTCTGGGACAAAACGGGACCCTCTGAAAAATAAGTCTTGCTAATTTTACTGCCACCAATAAAAATTTAAGAAAAATCCCAGTAAAAGCCAAATGATTTTGCCAAAGATTAATGTTTGATACAAGCAAATCGGACTGTAAATGTAAGAGATATTGAGCTTTAAGTTGGACTTGTCCCAGGGTTCCCAACTTTCCCCTATGCCACGTTTGGCAATATGTAATTGCGTATCAGCTATAATGAGGGGGGTGTACGTCACTGTTTAGGTGGGGGTAGGGTAGACTCCTACAAAAGTGCATTTTAATGAGAAAACTGCTTACTCTTCATGGGGCTTCAGATAAATGTTAAGAGAGGAAGGAGGAGTAGGAATTAATTAAAATGTTTCTCTATACAGCTAATATGTAACATTCCCCTATCTACCAGCACAGAGGTGAAAAAGGCAAGTCAGGTCATCATCAGCCCCCCAGGAAATTCTGTGGGAATTTCAGTGGGGTGTCAAATACTGCTAGGAATTTAGTTTTCAGCAATTTTCAATGGTAATATTTACATTCTTCATTTATATAAAGTACTTCAATGTATTTAAAAAAATATATATGTAATGTATTTATCGATAAGAAAACCCTATTGTAGAGGTTTTGATGGCTTGTGAAAGGTTTCAGGTTCCCTTTAGAGCGATTGGAGCCACAAGGACTAACTATCTTGAGAAATACTAACATAAAGAGAATAAAATAGGAAAGTAATGTATTTATTTTTACTCACATAATCGGTACAGAGCTTGACGGTAATATCAAAAGTACTTTGCAGTCAAAGGCACTTAGACAAAGTTGTTGACTGGGGAAATACAAATAACGTTAAATAAGGCTGTTTTTAGATTCACATAAAATTCACATAATATACTGACAATCGACTCCAAAAGACTGTCGCAAGACTGATAAAAGACTCGAAAAAAACTCTCTAAAAATTGCTAAGTCCTAACTATTTATTCTCTCCAATTTCGCCAGAGGTTACGTTCAGGCGTTACTATAAAGTGTGTTACATTGATCCTATTGGTTCGTGGTATCTCTTGTATCACTATTGGACAGGGATACACCAATTGGCTATTTTAAATTTAACGAGATTAATAGTTGTAAGATTGACACATCAGAATTTTTTCATGTCATACAAAGTCTTTGTTGCACATTATTAATGTTCTACTTTGTATACTTCTAATTAAAATAATCATGCTAAAAGTGCATTGTCTTTTGAATAATAGGAATTGTTCAAGATGAACAATAGAAGATTTCGTGACCAATACAATTTTTCCTGTCAACTAAGCATAACTCACATTTCAATAAATTGCTAAAAGATTCAATTCTCTTTGTCGCCACTGAGGGGAATGCGCGAATTCTTTCTCTAGTTATAAAGAAACATGAAACTTTTTGATAACAATGTAATATTTAGTTTCATTAATAAGCTGATAAGCGACATTTCGAAGATTTAATTCTCTTTATCGGCACTGATAAGAATTCATGAATTCTTTCTTTGATTATGAAGAAACATTCAACTTTTTGATAACTACGTAATACTTAGTTTCATTAATAAATTGATAAGTGACAGCTCAAAGACTCAATTCTCTTTATCGGTAGTGGAAGAGGTCACGACTTCCTTGGATTCCTTATTGAAACTAATCATGTTAAAAAGTATTGTCTATTTTAACAATAGGAATTGATTAAGATGGACAATAGAAAATGTCGTGACATATTGGTCACGATTCCCGTGATGTCCTTAATTGTCTCACATAGCTGTGAAGATCCGAGATTTAATTTTGTATGAAAAACTATGAATATTTCCTTAGCCAGAACGAAAGGGGGTTTGAATTTTGATTACGTTACATATTACCCTTCCCATTTTAACGATGTCCTCATCGTTGTGTTTACTACTTCTTCTTCTTTTTGAATTTTGATTCTGTTTTATTATTGCTTTAAAAAATTATTTTTTTTTTATTTTGCCTTATTATTTGAAATAGCCTATATTTAATAAGATGTATTTTTTTCTCATATTCCTGATTTCTTTATGTGAATATATGAAAACATTGCTTAAAAGTCCCTCACCTATTCACTCTATTTGGCGAAAGGGCCAAAGAGTTTCCATTGACTAACACATTGGTTATATGATTACGTATACAATTATTACCTTCCTCCACCTAATGCTAAAATTACCTTCACCTGATATGCTAATAATCTTATATGGTATTAATTAATTAAGTTCCGCCTTTGCAATTATTTTACTACCTGATATGGTACACGTTCACTACTTCTAATACTAGATTATGCTTCCACCTGACGCTATATTGATACGATAAGTAACTGACTTCAAGAGCATCTTACTACATCTAAATTTTAACACACTGATACGTATGCATAAAAATAATTTTGCAAGAAAAAGGAAATTTGACACATTTATAGTTTTCAAGTTAATATTTGATTTCAACACTGGGATAATGTAGCTTGCACTTGTTTTCATCTGTTTTATGGAAAGTTTCTCAATATTCATTAAAGTTACTAGTTAGATACATAAGATTTTCACACTTACTTCATAATTCTACGTGTCTATAATACTCACATACGCCATTCTTACTTTGGACTTCCATTCAATTAATTACTGGGTTGGCTAATTGTTTATGGTTTGTCTTCGTGGTGTTTCGCTTTTTGGCACTTGTTGCTTGGGATAAGCGTTTATGTTGTTCATACATATGACTTTTTTTGCATAAAATTGTCCGTTCGTGGTTTTTCACATCATATACGAGGGGTTGATGTTATTGAGTCGTTGATACGTTTATTAGGTATATATCCCTTGGGGAATTAATCATGAAATGGGTATCTTGATCGTTGGGCTGGGTATCTCTTCTTGGGCACTTTTATCCTCAAGACAATCTAATACTCGTAGAGTCTGTGATTTCCGTAAATTGTTCACGTTTAGTCCTTCTTTTATGTTACGCCATGTAAGGGTAACTATGGTTGGATCAGAACTTTATCTCAGGTTCTATGTTTGATGCATTGTCTTTGATTATCGTTTCAATGATACACAACCACTAAGGGCTTAGTAATTGGGATTTTGGCGAAGATAACTTGGTTTGGTCTCTTCTCTAACACTATATTTTGTGAAAGTTTGCACGTACGGTTTATATTTCCCGCAAAATTTATTATGATTGGTTCTTCTTCTCATGGAGGATATTTTGGTTTCGTGACATCTAATAATGATTGGATAGGGTCAAACTTAAGCTTGGCATCTTGGTTCAACATATTGTCTCTGATTTGGGGCTTAAGATATATAATCTTTGAGGGATTGACTCCAGGGTTATTCTTGGTCCTTAGGATTTAATGTTTGGGACCTTGCCGTCTAATGATAGTTATCGACGGATTTTATGCAGTTTTGCGACATGCTTAGGTCGGGGTGGTTCTCTAGGTAATCATTAATTCAGGTATATACCTATGTATGGGGTTCTTGGTTTGTCGATATTGTTTGGGGGTAGTTTTACCTGATAATAGGCTTGGGTGACTTGGATTGTCATCAGGTTATTGTCTTCAGGGGTTCCCTTGGTGAGTACTTGTCGGTGGTTGACGAATGATGAGAGTAGATGCTACTGGTTTGTATCCATGTTGCGTGCTGGCAAACCAATAATTAATTTGCATTGATTACTCTGTTTCCTGGAATATAAATATCTAGGCAGAATCATATGCTCCTTATAATTACGTAAGTTAAAACACATACGGCAATAATACACAATTTATACAATATTATACGGGGACTATTGTTTGAAATAATAGTCGTGATTAGTCGTACGAATAATATCAATTTTAATATGGGTACGGTTAAACTCAAAAATAAAACAATTAAGAGCAATTTTCATGCTTTCACATGCATATTGCAGCAAAACTAGATCACTAAGAGATAGGCTCGTTAATCATAAGAAAAATGATTGTGTGTACGAAAAATAACACAATATGAGATTTTTAAGACTTAGTGATTATATATATACATATATATATGTGCATTTTGCACATGTTCAATATTCAATACATTTTTAAATGTTATTCAACTCTCATCTACTTTAGCATTTACTTTTCTGTTATATAACTACATGCGAGGTAGGTTACATGGTTTTATGAGAGGTCTCGATTTACTATAAATTTTCAAGTCTTTACTGTCTGCGCGCGTCCATGCTGCTTAAGAAAGTGGAAGGGAGTTCCGGGTTTAGGTTTTGCATCTCGCTCGACTCGATGTGATCTGGCTTTGCCCTTTTTCTACGTGTTATCATAATTCTTCCGTAATTTAGGGTTAATAGCATTCTTATAGCCAGAGAGATCATGAACACGGATCCTACCGTCAGGAGGATATTCCACCAAAAATTTGTTGAGAATAGTCCGTATCTACTTTCTATATATGTCAATCTTTGGTTTTCATTAGTAAATAGGGGAATTTGAGAGTCTAAGGCTTCTCTTATTTTTGTTAGTGGTAAAGTTTCTTTGACATTCTCCATTTTTGACCATATTGTGGCTTTTACTTCTTCATTTTCAACATTAGGAATTGTATACGATAAATTGACTGGTTTGAAATTGATCACCATGGGGCTTATTATATTCGTGCTGGTGGTTATCAGAGGTGTTTTTACCGTGGCTTCTTTGGTTACTAATCGACAACCTTGTTTTATTGTTATTGTTCCCACGTCTTATAATAGTAGTTCAGTTCTGTAGCTTGGATCGATTCTTTCAGTGTTATTATAACAGGAGATAGTCCCGACTGTTTCTTTTGGGACAGAGAATAGCCACAGATCATTTCTGAGATGAATAAATATTTCTCGTTTTGTACTACCTACTAGCGCTTCGCATGAATTGGGAATTTCTTCTTGTCGGGTCTCTTTTAAAAATATATCTGACATACAAGATCCAGATTTAACGTTATAAATTGGCAGGGTTAACTGACATACTAGATTTTTGAATGGTACACATTCCTTAAGGTCCTGTGGATTTGCTAAGGCATATTTCCTTCTATCTTGATCGACTAGTAAGTATTCCGCTTCGGGGGTGATAATCATAAATGAATTAGTTTTGCCTATATTGGCTGGAAATGTAGAAATTTTATACAAGTCATATATGGATTATTGATTTATTAATGGAATTGTTACTACTGCGAATAGTTGTTCGTTTATTTCTGTGATGTGAACCTTTAGCTTGGTGTAATAGTGGAATAGGTTTGCTACTTCTGGTTCTGTTGGTAGATGTAGTCTGAACGTTAAATGCGTTTTTATTTCATCCAAGATACTTTTTAGGTTCGAAGGATCCACTAGGTCATATGATAAGGTTCCTCCAGTAAGGGCAAATAATGCAAATTCAAATTTGCTAACATCAGTTGCCTAGTTAAGTAATGACATTGTCACTATGTCTAGTGTTACCATGGTGAGGCTCGAATCGGAAAAAAACACGATCCACCTCATTTTTTAAATAGTTCATTATGCTTACTGTCATTGATATTTTCTTTGAAATTGCCTCAATTTTGTCTCTCTGGTAATTGGCTATACTGGCTTGTATTTTTTGGACATGTAAGGTTTCGTTCATGGCGTTATTTAGTTTTCTCACGTTTTCCCTTGGGATATCCAGGTCTTCTTCAGTCGATAACCCAAACAGGCGTGAGGCTAATTCTCCTACGATTGGTATTAGACTAGCTGATCTTCGGTATTTGCTTTTTCGGAAGAATACTTCGAAGATTCTTGTGGTACTTTGCTTTAACTTTTGTGTTTCTGTATTGAATAATTCAAATAGTGCTTGCAGTCTCGGCCTATACAATATTAAGAAGGATTGGTGAATCGATACTCTTAGGGCGTTTTTCTCATTTAGCTCAGGTAATGATTCGACGTAGGTTTTGGTTGGTTTGTCGGCCATAGCAAGTCTAGCACACGTATATGTGCCGTCAATTGTCCAACATTTCTTTGCTAAATATTTTTCTTTCTTTTTATTTTCGGGTATTTTCCTTTTGTTATCCGAATGGTGTCCATGAACCAATATAATTTGAGTCTTGGTATGCAATACTGGGAGTCTTGCTCTTAAATTTATATACATTTTGCCGAAGGAGTGGGTCTTTGTAAATGTTGGTCCTGTGGACCATGACCATTTTGTAAACGTCGTTGGTTTCAAATGTGTTATGGTAATTAATTTTTCTTGGGAGAATTCATTGAGTTTGATTATCTCTGGACTTGTATTGGTGGTGATATCCGTTAGCAAGGGCTGTATTTCCTCTGTTCTTGTCTCGAGTTTGGGGTTGGTTTTCGTGGTATTTTTGTTTTCTTGTGGCTCGTCGATATTTTTCTTTATTTCTTTTGGAGATACTTTCTTAGTAACGTTGCTCATCGTATGGTCTTGCCATAGTTGCTTGAGGTATGTCCATATGATTGATAATTCATTTAGCATGGTGTAATTTCCATCATAGAGTTGATTTTTCTTGGAATTTGTCAAGAAGGAACCTGTGGTATATTTTGTCGTAGTATATTCGCTTATAGATCCGTCCACATTACTTAATGCTCTTCTCCATATGTTTTCTCTGTTGTTAGTTCCAGAGCTTTACCGATCTCTGCCATTTTCTTATCAAAGTCATCTATTAGGAATTTCGATTTTAGTTTGGGAAGAATGGGGGGTAGATCTCCTATATTTTCCTTGTGGTGCATGTCTTTCGTGGTCTGCAGGCTTTTGTCCGATTTTAAGAATTGGAATATAGAGTCCTTTAATTCATTGGTATTCTTTTCTAGTCTCATTACTTGTTGAAATAGGGTCTCAAACGGTTTGGGATCCAGTTTCATAAATATTTTCCAGGCATTTTGGCTTGCAAGTAACGAATTCTCATGTTTGAAGATTATTCCATGCTTTACGATATCTTGGGCTATAGTTTGGGCAGCGAAGATTATCATGACACTTGTTAGCCACATCCTTTTTTTCGCTGTTTCTGGAATTAATATTTCATTAAATATAATATAGGTAGATTTCTTATGATTGAAAACCGAATGTTAATTCAGATTCCTATTATAGGGGACTTTCTCTTTTTTTTTAATCCAGGTGATCAAGGTAATCAAGGTAATCAAGGTGAGGTAATCAAGGTGAGGTTAATATTTGTGGTCATACAATTTGTTGCTTTGCTTGTGGTGAACATACGGCTGATTCTTAGACTGGGGGAATAGATATTTTAATTGATTTCACACAAGAATTTTTCTTTTATCGTAAAGGGTGCGTGAATTGACTT
Source organism: Artemia sp. Qi Xiang Cuo (assembly GCF_049724085.1). NCBI lineage: Eukaryota > Metazoa > Arthropoda > Branchiopoda > Anostraca > Artemiidae > Artemia > Artemia sp. Qi Xiang Cuo. The sequence goes on from NC_142803.1 coordinate 50,296,155, forward strand.
AATTCTTTCAATTGGGACAGTTTTTTTGATTTTTTGGTTACTTTTGATTTTGCTTCATAGGTTTTTATTCTTTTAAATATAATTTCATTTCTTTTCGCTTTGTATATTACGCTTTTTGGATTATATAGATATTGTTTGTAGTATTTTATTTCTTGGAGGGGGTCGTGTTTACCTTGATATTTTACACAGTTTGGGTTTCCCTCAATTTTGTAAACTAATTTTTGTTTTCTAAATTTGTCAAGAAGCAATAAATCTGTCTGGCATGGACCTTTAACGTACCAGTATCGAACTTTATATTGTTTTTGCAATTTTCTTATCTCGTGTTGAATAAAATGGAGGTACTTGCCCTTTCTGCCGTTATATTTTATTCCTAATTTGCCTCTCGCTGGTCGATATTTGGGTGTGTTTGCTAAATTTAGACCGAATCTATACGATTCCACGTCATATTTCCTTAAATCATACTTGACATTCCATTGTTTTCGTGAAGACTTCTTCCCCTGATTTACTCACAATGATCATTGCTGCTGAGTATATGACATTTTCCTTTGCGTGTTTTATAGTTATGAATTCTGTATCAATAATTGCTTTGGCCATTGTTCTGAAATGAATGGTAGTTTCTATTGGTCTTTGTCTAGTTAATTTTTTCAAGATTAGTTATGATCATGGTACACTCTAGGTCGAGGTCAAACTACCTTTTCGCCGGCATTCCTCATACATCGGGTACTTATTCGTTCGACATAATTCGAGTCATCTAAAGCTCCATATTAACCAATAATGAATATTTACACTGAATGTAAAACAAGGTAACTTCAGGTCGAAGTTGAACTACTTTTTCACCAGTGCCACCATGCACCTGGCTATTTGTGTAGTCGAACGTAATTCGATTCCCTAAAGTTACGTACTCTAGTTTAACGAGGTTGCGCTCGATTTATAACGAATTCCATATAGGCTTAAAAGTATAGAGACTTTCGAGAAACTACCTTTTTTGTCAATATATTAATAATGTATTTAGATCTCGTGACATTCACTCTAACTCCTAGTTCTATAAATATTAATACAATATTAGCTTATACTGCACTTTTTTATTTGTGATAATAATCGATTTGCATAGTTATAATACTTCAGGTAATATTAGAGGGTTCTTTTATCATTCATTTTTACGAGATTATTTATATATACAGTTTCTTCCACTGATGTTATGTTTTAATTTCAATATGGGTGCATCATTCGGCAGTGCCGCCTTTGAACTTGGAGATGTAAGCATATCGAGAAGTCGATAATTTTCCCATGACGAAACATTCGAGCTGAGAAACTTTGTTATTTTTACTACTGAGAAACTTAAGTTTACGTGTGATTGGCAACAGCATAGTTACTCGCCCACAATTACGTCTAACCCAGGGAATATTTTTCTTTCAAAATTTTCATCTTCTTGGAAGAAATTCAGGGTTGTTTTCTTTATGTCTGTATAAATTTTTGGGGTAACCTGAAAAATAGCGGATCCCGTTGAACGGTTTATTGGATTTAGATACGTGTTATTTACACAGTTGACGTACAAGGCTTTAAGAAAGCTTTCGCCTTTTAACATATGTCCTCGGTCTATTAGTATGAAGAGAAATTTAATGTGCCAAATTGTGGTTATTTTGTTATCATCTTGATCGTACCAAATATTGTCGGCGATATAATCAGGCAATAAGCTATATTTTGTTTTTGGGACACTTTGTATTAAAATTCGGAAAGCCAGGTTGGCACTTAGTCTGGTGTATTCGAGTGTTCTCGTCATTGCACGCGCACTAAAGTTATAATGAACTAAGCTTGCCATTAATCTTAGGATCATTCTTTGTTCTAAGATTGTCCTTTGAGATTTCAGAAGATAATATAGTTTTGGGCAGTCGAGATTTTATACTGTTCTAATAAGTTCCTCTTCTTTTAATATATTGTCAACAAGTCCCCATTCTCTTAATGAATCATTAATGTTGTCAATTATTGTTGTAATTTGTTTTCTCCAGCTTTCTACAAACTTAATTAAAGGGAGTTAATTTATTTTATATCGAAGGCGATCCTTTCTTAATTGCTTAATTTGATAGCTATTGTTTGAGTTGAATCGCATGAAGAGTTGCGTATTTTATGTTTATTCAAATGAATTTTTTGGATATGTAGGGATAAATTCCTTATTTCAGCGCATTCTGGATTTATTCTCAGTAGGTGGAATACTAAGGCTTGTTAGTCGAGATTAAGTATTCCCGTTCAAATGAATTAAGAGAAAAACTCATTTACTCTTAAGGTGTCAAGTTATTCTTTTCCAATAGCGGAGTCATCGCCACGTGGTAGAGGTACTTGTTATCAGGCGCGGTATTACTTAAAAGTTTTGTGGTTTATCATAAGGTATATAAATTTAATTCCCTTGTATTTCCTAAATGAAAATTAATATATATTTACGTTTTGTAGTGAGCTCATTGGCGGGTAGAAACCAGTTTAACCTAATTTGGATGTAACAATTCACCACAAGATATAATTCTTTTGTTATAAAGTCATTGGAAATGCGACTGAAAAATATGGGAGTCAAATCGAAACGCGTTGTCTAAAACTTGTTTGTTTTAAATTTTCTGAAAGCCAAATCATTACGTACAAGGAATTGTCTTAAATGACGGTCTCGTAATATTGTAAAGCAACGTATTTTTAACCATAACCCTACTGGGGTGTGGTAGGGCACATTCCGTCCCTTTGCTGGGGGCGAATTTTCACCTGAAATGCGCGAATAGTTGCGTTTAGTCGAGGTTTTTTTTTTTTTTTTTTTTTTTTTTTTTTTTTTTATGGTTAACATCTATTACGTCCCACCATTTGTTGGGGCAGAGATTGTGCCACATGGAAAAGGTAAGATATTACCTAAAATTTTACAGGGATATGTTTATGCGTTTGATGATTCTTTGAAGATTTCGTCTATTTGTCTACTTTAACCTTGCGGCGCCATAAGTTGATGCCACGGAGGTGCCGCACGAGAGTGCCGCGCGACTGAGGGGGGGGGGGCTCATAAATTTGATTATAATATTACCTATAGTATCTGTAATTCTTTTTCTTTGATATTTTATCGTGATACTCTTTACTAGGTTAGTCCTCTATAGGAGCTTGGTTGAAGGAGAAAGTTCAAAAATTTAGCTTTATTCTATCTACCAATTTAGGGTTTTTTGAAACATGTTTCTACACAAAGAGCAAAAGTACTTTACGGTGCTGGGATCTATTCACTTGTTCATAATTTATGGCTTCTACTTTCGCTTGATTACATTAGAAATTATCCTTGACTCGTTCATACTTCATATAAATGCTCGTTTTTATTTTATTAATTTAGTTAAGCACATGTGTTCCCTAGTGAATAAAGCTTGACTTTTTCGAATAACATGTCATTTACTATGCTACACTGCTTATTGGGGGGGATAAGGACTAGCAGGGACCTAAGGCCGTGACTGTTTTATAAGGTTAGTAAAACTACTTGATACTCTTTTGTCGTAGGTGCATTTATGAATTACGATAAATTTTTATGGAAGAGTTTTCTTCGTTTTATATTGATTGGTTAATTTTTGCATTGATTGGTTTGTAAATAATTTCGGTTATTAGTTTGTAGCTTGGCAGGATTATATTAGTCTTACTTTCTTCCACTTTTTCTCGAGAGGTAGGCTAAAACTTGCCTATTATTATTATTTTTTTTTTTACGGGTAACTGTGTTCCAGTTAACAAACGGGTTTTTCGAATTTTAGCGGATTCTCTTCTTTGAGGCTTATTATTTATTGTTTGAAGCAGAATAATATCTGCTATTGTTGAAGAGACATTAGCCTAGCTATACACATTGCCATTTTTTATTTTCTTCAAATATTGTGTTCATTTTCTTTACTCGCAAATTACGATTTCCTAGGGATCTAATAATTGGTCTTATGCTTTTTATCTTTTGACGATTATTTTGCCCTTTGCCTATCGGCTGTAAGCGTTCTACTGTTATTGCTAACTATTGCAAAACTAATGTGTCATTTAGCTAAATCGTTAGTTACGATTTTAATCTATGGTATAACAATTTTTGTCAGGGAGAATCCATTCTCTACAGTTGGTCATCAAAAATTGAAAAATTTATCAATATCTGTCCTTTTTCTTACTTTAGTTCGGTCTTATTTGCGACTCACGAGTACGATATTTCAGAATTTTGTTAACTAATTTCAAGTATATTATGATTCATGGAAGGTTCATAGTTTTTGTCTTTTAAGACTGTTTAATTTGCACGAGTGATACGTGATTAATTGCTATATTACGGGGACAATTTGTCGAAATAACTTTATTTATGGCACTTGTCACACTTGACACAAAGATATGTTATTTAGCGTTCGACAGGACTACAGAAGCAATTTCACTTAATCGAATTGGTTAATAGACTAGATCATAAAATTTTTCTTTTTAAGTTTCCTTATGCTCTACTTATTTGTAGTGTTTATTTTTATAACTGAAGAATTACACTGGTCTTGAGGCCTTGCTTGTGTCCGCGGACATACTTTTTATTAAGGCTTATATCGCATTTCTACAGGTTTAAAATTCAGGGCCAAAACCAGCACTTTAAATTATACAATTCTCTAGCAATTAAGTTCCTTTGTTCATTTAGTTTTCGGAACGAAATTGTATACTATTTTATTATTTTGGCTTACACCACACCAATCTATAATCAATATACAATCAAGTATATGGATGAAGATATATTGAAGATATAAACTTTTGAGATCAGACTATAAAGACCAATCTCCTCATTTTTACCAGGGCCAATTTTTTGCCGCTAGGGTTGGCGTTGTTTTAAAAGGAGGGCCAATTTTTTGCCACAGGGGTTGGCGTTGAGTTTTTTTTTCTTGGTGTTTGAGGAACATTTTGGTACGGTAAGTTAATAATTAGTTTTTTAGGCAAACGGACTATTAATTATAGGTATGCAATCAGCTCAGAGTACACAACGGTAGACGGGTCAATTATTTTCCTTGTTAATAAAAAGATGAAAAGTGAAAGTAGCTTAACTCGAGGACATTATGCTTGGTTGATCCGACTATGCTACTATAAATATTAGTGGTTTCAACTACGTTCGGAATCATGGGTGTTAATTTATATTCGTATCAACGCTTTAGATAGGGTTACTCGAATTGCATAAGTAATTTTTAACATTGATCGAAGTGGTATTTGCTTAGTAAAAATTGCGAAAAGGGAATTTATTTTTTCTTAGTGATTTGTAGGGTTTCTTTAAATAATTGAATTTATTTAAAGGCTCAGATGAATTTTTTTTGCTGGTAAAGGATGGTCTTCTCTTGATAACCTAACCTTCACACCAATACACATCTTATATGCGGATTAAATATTCACTATGTTACCAAGAAAAGATACAATTTTACTTATAACTATTATCAATTGGTTAATTTTTGCCAAAATCTTTAGTTCATATATTGACTTGAACGTTTTGGAATAGCCTTTTTTTCATTTAGTAGGCTTTTATGGACAATTGTGAAAGATTAGTCAGGCCTGCTTCTGTTATTTAGACTGACTGTAACCCTATATCATGCCTCACCTTGTTACTACCCTTATATGTAGGTTCGAATCCTACCGACCGCGCCAATTCTAATGGGGGGGGGGTTTCAAAAATTAAAAAGGGTTTTGTTCTTATGTTCTTTGCTTGATTCCTTCTATTAAATGTTTCTAAGAGTATTTTCAATTAAACTCTTAGATAGCGGTTCGCGAGTGGCATACCTGAGTGGAGGCGGAACTTCGTGTGTGGGGAGCTTACATTAGCGGTTCTAATGGGGAGCTTGTATTAATGACCATACTGAGTCGAAATCAGATTGAAAGGTTTCAGGTTCCCTTGAGAGCGATTGGAGCCACAAGGACTAACTGTCCTGAGAAATACTAACATAAAGAGAATAAAATAAGAAAGTAATGTATTTATTTTTACTCACATAATCGGTACAGAGCTTGGCGGGAATATCAAAAGCACTTTGCAGTAAAAGGCACTAAGACAAAATTGTTGACTGGGGAAATACAAATAACGTTCAATAAGACTGTTTTTAGATTTACATAAAATTCACATAATAGACTGACAATTGACTCCAAAAGACTGTCGCAAGACTGATCAAAGACTCGAAAAAGACTCACTAAAAATTGCTAACTATTTAAAGTCCTAACTATTTACTCTCTCCAATTTCGCCAGAGGTTACGTTCAGGCGTTACTAAAAAATGTGTTACATTGATCCTATTGGTTCGTGGTATCTCCTGTATCACTATTGGACAGGGATACACCAATTGGGTATTTTAAATTTAACGAGATTAATAGTTGTAAGATTGATACATCAGGATTTTTCCTGTCATACAAAGTTTTTGTTGCACATTATTAATGTTCTACTTTGTATACTTCTAATTGAAATAATCATGTTAAAAGTGCATTGTCTTTTGAATAATAGGAATTGTTCAAAATGAACAATAGAAGATTTCGTGACCAATAGAATTTTTCCTGTCAACTAAGTATAACTAACATTTCAATAAATTGCTAAAAGATTCAATTCTCTTTGTCGCCACTGAGAGGAATGCACGAATTCTTTCTCTGGTTATAAAGAAACATGAAACTTTTTGATAACTATGTAATACTTAGTTTCATTAATAAGTTGATAAGCGACATTTCGAAGATTCAATTCTCTCTATCGGCACTGATAAGAATTCACGAATTCTTTCTTTGATTATGAAGAAACATGAAACTTTTTGATAACTACGTAATACTTAGTTTCATTAATAAATCGATAAGCGACAGCTCAAAGACTCAATTCTCTTTGTCGGTAGTGAAAGTGGTCACGACTTCCTTGGATTCCTTATTGAAACTAATCATGTTAAAAAGTATTGTCTATTTGAACAATAGGAATTGTTTGAAATGAACAATAGAAAATTTTGTGACATATTGGTCACGACTTCCCGTGATGTCCTTAATTGTTTCACATAGCTGTGAAGATCCGATATTTAATTTTGTTTGAAATACTATGAATATTTCCTTAGCCAGAACAAAAGGGGGTTTGAATTTTGATTACGTTACATTTTCAACCGACCAAAATTCTTTAGTTGTAATATTAACAAGGACTTTTCACCAAAATTACTATTCATCGTCATTTTTTTAAGTATATTAAAATTTTATCCAAAATTGAAATTGCAAATTTAAACGTAAAACGGTAGCAATCAACGTACAATTATTGATTTACAGATTTGAAAAGCAATTAACCAGGGATTTAAGGGACCGGTACCTCAAATTATATCTTGGTTAGGCCTGGGTATGATTTCAAGGCTGTACCCAGAGGGGGGTGGGGGGGATGGGGGGTCAAACCCCTCCCGAAATGTTTTTTCACTCGTAACATCGTAACAAAAATGGATATAAAAAAATTTCGTATTTGTTTTTTTAGATTTATTTTTAGTAAAACCCCCTCCGAAAAAAATATCCTGGGTACGGCCTTGTATGATTTGGAAAACAATCAGAAATTAAACAAAAAAAAGTTTTTCAACCGAAAGAAAGGAACAGATTTGAAACCTACTTGAACAGATTATTCTTTGCATGAAGGGGCTGTCTCCTCCTTAGCCCCTTACTCTTTACTATGAAGTTTGGCTGTTTTCCGAATGTTTTAAGAAAATTGGTAATTGAAAAAAAAATTTCGAAGCACTAAAAAACTTCTTTAATGAGCAAGTTGTCAAAAGGGGGCAGTCCCCCTTATATACAGAGTAATTGATATTTGTTTTAAGTTTTAAACTTGCTCCTTGCTTTAGTTGAAAAACCTTTTCTATTTGTTTAATTACATTTCATGAAACTGTAAAGTTTTATGAATACAATACTTTTGGTAACTGCAGAAAAAAGATCAATATTTCAATGATCTCTGTTTGGATTTTGATGGGTAATCGAACACTTCGTGGTTATGAACCGTAACTTATTTACTGCGACCTGGCTCAATAGTAACAAAAACTCAAAAAAACAGAATTTTGATACCAATAGATATATCAAAAGAATTGGCTTGTTATGCTGATACTAACTATATAAGATTCATTAAGTTTAGTTTTACCCATCAAAAGCTAAGAGCCTGAGAAAATTTGCTCTATTTTCGAAAAAAGGGGAGCAGACCCCCTTGAAGTCATATAATTTTAATAAAAATAACACCATTAGATTCAGCGTATTAAATAACCCTGCCATAGATGTTCCAAGCTCCTATCTGCTAAAATATGGAATTTTGTAATTTTTACCAGAAAATAAATCACGGATGCGTGTTTATTTGTTTTTTGTTGTTTTTTTTTCTCCAGGGGTGATCGTATCGATCCAGTAAGCCTAGAAAGTCGGGATAGGGATCATCTTCATGAAAATAAAAAGTTATTGTGCTCTTTTTAAGTGACCAAAATAATTTTTAAGACCAATCTGGCACATGCTCTTTGAAATACACACCAACACCTGTCTGCTGTATAATTTTAGCATTTTCTTCTTCTTCTTTATTTTCTTAGGCCCTCCCGGAGGTAAGTACAATTTATAAGCCTCTGTTTTATATATGTAATTAGTGCTATATATAGCAGTTTGAACAATTCTAAGAGAGGCAGTCATTGCAAAATTGGGTTTCGGTGTTACTTTTAAATCATCCTCCTATAGCAGACACGCGGGAGATTACTGTCATCAACTGGAGGGAGGGAAGGTCAGGGGTTATGACCCCCCCCCCTAAAAAAACTAGTCTACTGACATTATGAAAAATAACTGATTTTGGGGTATTTTCACTGAAAAATCTCTTTTTTAGTGTTTTCATCGAGATAATTGATAGGTTTGCACCCTAAATAAAAAAAATAATTAATTTGATTCCCTCCTAAGATTTTCAAGAATTTAAGGCACTGCAAGGCCTACTAATAAATTTGAAAACACTTTTTACATACAAAAAAATCCTCATCAACAATAACACTAACAGTTAAAAATTATTATCTCGATAGGCACCAGCTAATAGTGGGAGTGGCAGTCGATATTATATGGGAGAAGGGGCTATAGCCTCATAAACAGAGCCTGCTCACACATACAGAGCCTCAGTGGCGTCAATGGGGGGAAGGGGGAAGGGGGCATGCGCCCTCCACATTCCTTCCCCTAAAATTTTGAATACTCCCCCTTACCCTTTTGGGGGTTATTTTAGTCAAAAAATAAATAATAATAAATTTGTCCCCTCACCCTTGATTTAGGAAAATATGTTTTGAACCAATCCCCCCTCATTATTTTCACAAGTTGATGGCACTGCAGAGTATACAAATAAATAAATAAAATTTTCAGCTATAATACAGTAGCAGGTACTTGCGCAAAGCAAAGACTTTCACCTCTCCTTAAACCGTTCAAAAAGTTTCTGATATATGCATTGACTTAGTAAAAATGTCTGCTGATACTAAATTGTCACTATGTTGCTTTATATATGTCAATGTGGCTAAACTATATCTCCGTAATTTATGTTTTTTTTCGTCCTTTTCAAAGCGGTGATCCTATCCAAAACGAATTCTTGGGTATGTGAGTAGAGAGGGGGGTACCAGCGCAACGAGAACACCGTGCTGCCATCTACAATTTAGTTTAACGTTGACAGTACATAATTTATGGTTTTTGTCACTGAGAATGAAAAAACAGGATTTTTCTCACTTGAAAAAAAACTGGATTTTTCTCACATTGATGGATGTTTCTTGGACGGTTATGAGTGTTGGTCAATTTATTTGTTGTTTTTCTTGGATGTTAACACCAATTTTTGTCTGTTTTTATGGTTTTTGTCAGTGAGAATGAAAAAACAGGATTTTTCTCACTTTGATGTATTTCCAAGGAGAATTGTCTCCGGGCGAAGTTTATTACTGTCTTTGGAGTTCGTCCAGGAGAATTTTTTGCGGGCGAAGTTTATTAATGTCTTTGGTGTTCGTCCAGGAGAATTGTTGCTGGGCGAAGTTTTTTAATGTCTGACAGATGATGTCAAGGTTGATTGATTTGTCACGAAAGGGGAATTAATTTGTTGTTTCTAAGGGGAATTACTGATTCACGAAAGGGGAATTATTTCGTTGTTTCTAAGGGGAATTATTGATTCACGAAAGGGGAATTAATTTGATGTTTCTAAGGAGAATTATTGATTCACGAAAGGGGAATTAATTTGTTGTTTCTAAGGGCAATTATTGATTCACGAAAGGGGAATTAATTTATTGTTTCTAAGGGGAATTATTGATACAAGAAAGGTGAATAAATTTGTTGTTTCTAATGGGATATATTGATTCACGAAAGTTGACTTTATTTGTTATTTCTAAGTTCAATTATTTATCCAAGGAAGGGGAAATTATTTGTTGTTTGTAAGGGGATTCATTGATTCAAGAAAGGGGACTTAATTTTTTGTTTCTAAAGAGAATGTGGGGAAGAGATATTTTGATCTAGGACTCGAGAGGGAAAATGGATTTTCGAGACATTGATTGCGTAACCTAACCTAACCTCATGAGCACGTGAGGGGACTCCATATATGGGCATAGAGTCCCTCTAGGGGAGAGGATTTCCGAGAAATTTATTGCGTAATCGAAGGGAGAGAATTCCAGAGAAATTGATTACATAATCGGTAGAACCCTATCAGGAGCTCTTGGCGGGAATCCATTTATGGGCATAGAATGACGTAATCGACTAGGACAAATATATTTCTGAGAAATTGATTACATGATTACAAAATCGGTAGAACCCTATCAGGAGATCATGACGGGAGTCCATATATGGGCATAGAATGACGTAATCGACTAAGACAGTTGGAATATTTCAGTAATGGTTTGTCGTGGTTTACCTTGTCACAGTTACATTCTCTTGATTTTTCAAAGTTCATTTTCGATTTCTTTCATTGAAATGCAAGATTTGGATTATTTCAGTAGTGGTATGTCATGGTTTACTTTGTCACAGTTACATTCTCTTGATTTTTAAAAGTTCATTTTCGATTTCTTTCGTTGAAATGCAAGAGTTGTAATGTTTCAGTTGTGTTTTGTCGTGGTTTACATTGTCACAGTTACATTCTCTTGATTTTTCAAAGTTCGTTTTTAATTTCTTTCATTGAAATGCAAGATTTGGAATATATCAGTAGTAGTTTGTTGTGATTTACCTTCTCACAGTTACATTCTCTTGATTTTTCAAAGTTCATTTTGAATTTCTTTCATTGAAATGCAAGAGTTGGTTTATTTCAGTAGTGGTTTGTCGTGGTTTACCATGTCACAGTTACATTCTCTTGATTTTTAAAAGTTCATTTTGAATTTCTTTCGTTGAAATGCAAGAGTTGGAATATTTCAGTAGTGTTATGTCGTGGTTTACTTTGTCACAATTACATTCTCTTGTTTTTTCAAAGTTCATTTTGAATTTCTTTCATTGAAATGCAAGAGTTGGAATATTTCAGTAGTGTTTTGTTGTGGTTTACATTGTCACAATTACATTCTCTTAATTTTTCAAAGTTCATTTTGAATTTCTTTCGTTGAAATACAAGAGTTGGTTTATTTCAGTAGTGGTTTGTCGTGGTTTAACTTGTCACAGTTACATTCTCTTAATTTTTAAAAGTTCATTGTGGATTTCTTTCATTGAAATGCAAGAGTTGGAATATTTCAGCAGTGTTTTGTTATGGTTTACATTGTCACAGCTACATTTTCTTGATTTTTCGAAGTTCATTGTGGATTTCTTTCATTGAAATGTAAGAGTTGGAATATTTCAGTAATGTTTTGTCGTGGTTTACCTTGCCACAGTTACATTCTCTTGATTTTTCAAAGTTCATTTTCGATTTCTTTCATTGAAATGCAAGAGTTGGAATATTTCAGTAGTGTTTTGTTATGGTTTACCTTGTCACACTTACATTCTCTTGATTTTTCAAAGTTCATTTTGGATTTCTTTTGTTGAAATGCAAGAGTTGGAATATTTCAGTAATGGTTTGTCGTGGTTTACCTTGTCACAGTTACATTCTCTTGATTTTTCAAAGTTCATTTTCGATTTCTTTCATTGAAATGCAAGAATTGGATTATTTCAGTAGTGGTATGTCATGGTTTACTTTGTCACAGTTACATTCTCTTGATTTTTAAAAGTTCATTTTCGATTTCTTTCGTTGAAATGCAAGAGTTGGAATATTTCAGTGGTGTTTTGTCGTGGTTTACATTGTCACAGTTACATTCTCTTGATTTTTCAAAGTTCCTTTTTAATTTCTTTCATTGAAATGCAAGAGTTGGAATATTTCAGTAGTGGTTTGTTGTGGTTTACCTTGTCACAGTTATATTCTCTTGATTTTTCAAAGTTCATTTTGAATTTCTTTCATTGAAATGCAAGAGATGGTTTATTTCAGTAGTGGTTTGTCGTGGTTTACCATTTCATTCGTGTTTACCATTACCGTTTACAGAGAATGTTGTGACCATTACCATTACCGTTTACATTTTACCATTACAGAGAATGTAACTGTGAGAAGGTAAACCCCGACAAACCTAACAAAAATCAAGAAAATGTAACTGTGTCAAGGTAAAGCACAACAAAACACATTTCAACGAAAGAAATCCACAATGAAATTTGAAAAATCAAGAGAATGTAACTGTGACAAAGTAAACCTCGACAAAACAATACTGAAATATTCTAATTCTTACATGTAAACGACAGAAATCCAAATTGAACTTTGATAAATTAAGAGAATGTAACTGTGACAAAGTAGACCCCGACAAAAAACTACTAAAATATTCCAACTCTTGCATCTCATGAATAAAATACAAAATTAACTTTGAAAAATAAAGAGAATGTAACTGTGACAAGGTAAACCACGACAAAACACTACTGAAATATTCCAACTCTTGCATTTCAACGAAAGAAATTCAAAATGAATTTTGAAAAATCAAGAAAATATAAATGTGACAAGCTAAACCACGACAAAACAATAATGACCAACTCTTGCATTTCAATGAAATAAATGTAAAATGAACTTTGAAAAATCAAGAGAATTTAACTGTTACACGGTAAATCACGACAAAACACTACTGAAATATTCCAACTCTTATATTTCACCGAAAGAAATTCAAATGAACTTTGAAAAATCAAGAGAATCTAACTGTGATACGGTAAACCACAACAAAACACTACTGAAATATTCCAACTCTTGCATTTAAATGATAGAAATTCAAAATGAACTTTGAAAAATCAAGGGAATTTAACTGTATTAAGGTAAACCATTACAAAACACTACTGAAATAGTCCTCCTCTTGCATTTCAATGATAGAAATCCAAAATGAAATTTGAAAAATCAAGACAGTTTAACTTTGACTAGGTAAACCACAACAAAACATTACTGAAATAATACAACTCTTACATTTCATTAAAGAAATTCAAAATAAACTTTGAAAAATCAAGAGAATGTAACTGTGACAAGGTAAAGCACGTCAAAACACTACTGAAATATTCCAACTCTCGCATTTCAACGAAAGAAATTCAAAATGAACTTTGAAAAATCAAGAAAATGTAACTGTGATAAGGTAAACCACAATAAAACACTACTGAAATATTCCAACTCTTGCATTTCAATGAAAGAAATCCAAAATGAACTTTGAAATATCAATAGAATGTAACAGTGACAAGGTAAACCAAGACAAAACACTACTGAAATAATCCAACTCTTGCATTTCAACGAAAGAAATTCAAAATTAACTTTGAAAAATCAAGAGAATGTAACTGTGTTAAGGTAAACAATGACAAAACACTACTGAAATATTCCAACTCTTGCATTTCAACGAAAGAAATCCAAAATGAACTTTGAAAAATCAAGAAAATGTAACTTTGACAAGGTAAACCACAACAAAACACTACTGAAATATTCCAAATCTTTAATTTCAACTACATAAAGTAAAAACTAACTTCGAAAAATCGATAGAATCTAAGTGAGAAAATGTAAACCACAAAAAAAAACACTAGAGAGATATTCCAACTTTTGTAGTTCATTACCTGAAATCAAAAATTATATTTGAAAAATCAAGAAAAGTAATTTATGAAGAGGTAAATCACAACAAAATACTACTGAAATATTCCAACTCTTGCATTTCAATGATAGAAATTTAAAATTAACTTTGAAAAATCAAGAGAGTGTAACTGTGTTAAGGTAAACAATGACAAAACACTACTGAAATATTCCAACTCTTGCATTTCAACGAAAGAAATTCAAAATTAACTTTGAAAAATCAAGAAAATGTAACTTTGACAAGGTAAACCACAACAAAACACTACTGAAATATTCCAACTCTCGCATTTCAACGAAAGAAATTCAAAATGAACTTTGAAAAATTAAGAGAATGTAAGTGTGACAAGGTAAACCACAAAAAAAACACAACTGAAATATTCCATCTCTCGCATTTCAACGAAAGAAATTCAAAATGAACTTTGAAAAATTATGAGAATGTAACTGTGTCAAGGTAAAGCACAACAAAACACATTTCAACGAAAGAAATCCACAATGAACTTTGAAAAATCAAGAGAATGTAACTGTGACAAAGTAAACCACGACAAAACACTACTGAAATATTCCAACTCTTACATTTCAACGAAAGAAATCCAAAATGAACTTTGAAAAATTAAGAGAATGTAACTGTAATAAAGTAAACCACGGCAAAACACTACTAAAATATTCCAACTCTTGCATCTCACAAAAGAAAACCAAAATGAACTTTGAAAAAATCAAGAGAATGTAACTGACAAGGTAAACCACGACAAAATACTACTGAAATATTCCAACTCTTGCATTTCAACGAATGAAATTCAAAATGAACTTTGAAAAATTAAGAGAATGTAACTGTGACAAGGTAAACCATGCCAAAACACTACTGAAATATTCCAACTCTTGCATTTCAACGAAAAAAATCCAAAATGAACTTTGAAAAATTGAGAGAATGTAACTGTGACAAAGTAATCCACGGCAAAAAACCACTGAAATATTCCAACTCTTTCATTTCATCGAAAGAAATCCAAAATGAACTTTGAAAAATCAAGAGAATGTAACTGTGACAAGGTAAACCACGATAAAACACTACTGAAATATTCCAACTCTTGCATTTCAACGAAAGAAATCCAAAATGAACTTTGAAAAATCAATAGAATGTAACTGTGAGAAGGTAAACCACGACAAAACATTACTGAAATATTCCAACTCTTGCATTTCAACCAAAAAAATTAAAAATGAACTTTGAAAAATTAAGAGTATGTAACTGTGACAAGTTAAAGCACTACAAAACACTACTGAAATAATCCAACTCTTGCATTTCAATGAAAGAAATTCAAATGAACTTTGAAAAATCAAGAGAATGTAACTGTGACAAGGTAAACCACGACAAAACACTACTGAAATATTCCAACTCTTGCATTTCAACGAATGAAATTCAAAATGAACTTTGAAAAATTAAGAGAATGTAACTGTGACAAGTTAAACCATGCCAAAACACTACTGAAATATTCCAACTCTTGCATTTCAATGAAAGAAATTCAAAATGAACTTTGAAAAATTAAGAGAATGTAACTGTGACAAAGTGAACCACGGCAAAACACTACTGAAATATTCCAACTCTTGCATTTCATCGAAAGAAATCCAAAATGAACTTTGAAAAATCAAGAGAATGTAACTGTGACAAGGTAAACCACGATAAAACACTACTGAAATATTCCGACTCTTGCATTTTAACGAAAGAAATCCAAAATGAACTTTGAAAAATCAATAGAATGTAACTGTGAGAAGGTAAACCACGACAAAACATTACTGAAATATTCCAACTCTTGCATTTCAACAAAAAAAAATTAAAAATGAACTTTGAAAAATTAAGAGAATGTAACTGTGACAAGGTAAAGCACTACAAAACACTACTGAAATAATCCAACTCTTGCATTTCAATGAAACAAATACAAATGACCTTTGAAAAATCAAGAGAATGTAACTGTGACAAGGTAAACCACGACAAAACACTACTGAAATATTCCAACTCTTACATTTCAATGAAAGAAATTCGAAATGAACTTTGAAAAATCAAGAGAATGTATCTGTGACAAGGTAAACCACGAAAAAAAACTACTGAAATAATCAAACTCTTGAATTTAAATTAAATAAATTCAAATGAACTTTGAAAAATCAAGAGAATGTAACTGTGACAAGGTAAACCACGACAAAACACTACTGAAATATTCCAACTCTTGCATTTCAACGAATGAAATTCAAAATGCACTTTGAAAAATTAAGAGAATGTAACTGTGACAAGGTAAACCATGCCAAAACACTACTGAAATATTCGAACTCTTGCATTTCAACGAAAGAAATTCAAAATTAACTTTGAAAAATCAAGAGAATGTAACTGTGTTAAGGTAAACAATGACAAAACACTACTGAAATATTCCAACTCTTGCATTTCAACGAAAGAAATCCAAAATGAACTTTGAAAAATCAAGAGAATGTAACTTTGACAAGGTAAACCACAACAAAACACTACTGAAATAATTCAACTCTTGCATTTCAATTAAAGAAATTCAAAATGAACTTTGAAAAATCAAGAAAATGTAACTATTACAAGGTAAACAACAACAAAACAATAATTAAATATTCCAACTCTTTCATTTCAACTAATGAAATTCAAAATGAACTTTTAAAAATAAATAAAATTTAACTGTGACAAGGTAAACAACAACCAAATACTACTTAAATATTACAAATCTTGCATTTCAACGATATAAATTCAAAATTAACTTTGAAAAATCAAGAGAGTGTAACTGTGTTAAGGTAAACAATGACAAAACACTACTGAAATATTCCAAATCTTTCATTTCAATGAAAGAAATTCAAAATGAACTTTTAAAAATCAAGAGAATGTAACTGTTATAATGTAAACCACTACAAAACACTTCTGAAATATTCCAACTCGCGCATTTCAACGAAAAAAATCCAAAATGAACTTTGAAAAATCAAGAGAATGTAAGTGTGACAAGGTAAACCACAAAAAAAAACACAACTGAAATATTCCATCTCTCGCATTTCAACGAAAGAAATTCAAAATGAACTTTGAAAAATTATGAGAATGTAACTGTGTCAAGGTAAAGCACAACAAAACACATTTCAACGAAAGAAATCCACAATGAACTTTGAAAAATCAAGAGAATGTAACTGTGACAAAGTAAACCACGACAAAACAATACTGAAATATTCCAACTCTTACATTTCAACGAAAGAAATCCACAATGACATTTGAAAAATCAATAGAATATAACTGTAATAAAGTGAGCCACGGGAAAACAATACTGAAGTATTCCTACTTTTGCATCTCCCAAAAGAATATCAAAATTAACTTTGAAAAATCAAGAGAATATAACTGTGAAATGATAAAACATGACAAAACACAACTTAAATAATCCAACTCTTTCATTTAAACGAATTAAATTCAAAAGTAACTTTGGAAAATCAAGAGAATGTAACTGTGACAAGGTAAACCATGCCAAAACACTACTGAAATATTCCAACTCTTGCATTTCAACGAAAAAAATCCAAAATGAACTTTGAAAAATTAAGAGAATGTAACTTTGACAAGGTAAACCATGGCAAAACACTACTGAAATATTCCAACTCTTGCATTTCATTGAAAGAAATCCAAAATGAACTTTGAAAAATCAAGAGAGTGTAACTGTGACAAGGTAAACCATGAAAAAAACTACTGAAATATTACAACTCTTGCATTTCAACGAAAGAAATCCAAAATTAACTTTGAAAAATCAAGAGAATGTAACTTTGATAAGGTAAACCACGACAAAACATTACTGAAATATTCCAACTCTTGCATTTCAACCAAAAAAATTAAAAATGAACTTTGAAAAATTAAGAGAATGTAACTGTGACAAGGTAAAGCACTACAAAACACTACTGAAATAATCCAACTCTTGCATTTCAATGAAAGAAATTCAAATGAACTTTGAAAAATCAAGAGAATGTAACAGTGACAAGGTAAACCACGACAAAACACTACTGAAATATTCCAACTCTTTCATTTCAACGAAAGAAATCCAAAATGAAATTTGAAAAATCAAGAGAATGTAACTGTGACAAGGTAAACCACGCCAAAACACTACTGAAATATTCCAACTCTTGCATTTCAACGAAATAAATCCAAAATGAACTTTGAAAAATTAAGAGAATGTAACTGTGACTTAAACCACGGCAAAACACTACTGAAATATTCCAACTCTTGCATTTCATCGAAAGAAATCCAAAATGAACTTTGAAAAATCAAGAGAATGTAACTGTGACAAGGTAAACCACGATAAAACACTACTGAAATATTCCGACTCTTGCATTTTAACGAAAGAAATCCAAAATGAACTTTGAAAAATCAATAGAATGTAACTGTGAGAAGGTAAACCACGACAAAACACTACTGAAATATTCCAACTCTTGCATTTCAACCAAAAAAATTAAAAATGAACTTTGAAAAATTAAGAGAATTTAGCTGTGACAAGATAAACCACAACAAAAAAATACTGAAAAAATCCAACTCTTGCATTTCAAGAAAAGAAATTCAAATGACCTTTGAAAAATAAAGAAAATGTAACTGTGACAATGTAAATCATAACAAAACACTACTGAAATATTCCAACTCTTACATTTCAAAGAAATAAATTAGAAATGAACTTTGAAAAATCAAGAGAATGTAACTGTGACAAGGTAAACCGCGACAAAACACTACTTAAATATTCACACTCATGCATTTCAATGAAATATATTCAAATGAACTTTGAAAAATCAAGAGAATGTAACTGTGACAAGGTAAACCACGACAAAACGCTATTGAATTATTACAAGTGATCCATTTAAACGAAAGAAAATAAAAATGAACTTTGAAAAATTAAGAGAATGTAACTGTGACAAGTTAAACCATGCCAAAACACTACTGAAATATTCCAACTCTTAAATTTCAACGAAAAAAATCCAAAATGAACTTTGAAAAATTGAGAGAATGTAACTGTGACAAAGTAAACCACGGCAAAACACCACTGAAATATTCCAACTCTTGCATTTCATCGAAAGAAATCCAAAATGAACTTTGAAAAATCAAGAGAATGTAACTGTGACAAGGTAAACCACGATAAAACACTACTGAAATATTCCAACTCTTGCATTTCAACGAAAGAAATCCAAAATGAACTTTGAAAAATCAATAGAATGGAACTGTGAGAAGGTAAACCACGACAAAACATTACTGAGATATTCCAACTCTTGCATTTCAACGAAAAAAATTAAAACTTAACTTTTAAAAATTAAGAGAATGTAACTGTGACAAGGTTCAAAAGTTCAAAATGAACTTTCAAAAATTAAGAGAATGTAAGTGTGACAAGGTAAACCACAAAAAAAATACTACCGAAATATTCCATCTCTCGCATTTTAACGAAAGAAATTCAAAATGAACTTTGAAAAATCAAGAAAATGTAACTGTGTCAAGGTAAAGCACAACAAAACACATTTCAACGAAAGAAATCCACAATGAACTTTGAAAAATCAAGAGAATGTATCTGTGACAAAGTAAACCACGACAAAACACTACTGAAATATTCCAACTCTTGCATTTCAACGAAAGAAATCCAAAATGAACTTTGAAAAATTAAGAGAATGTAACTGTGACAAAGTAAACCACGGCAAAACAATACTGAAATATTCCAACTCTTGCATTTTACGAAAGAAATTGTAAATGAACTTTGAAAAATCAAGAGAATGTAACTGTGAAAAGATAAACCACGACAAAACACTACTGAAATGTTTCAACTCTTGTGTTTCAACGATTAAAATTCAAAAATAAACTTTGGAAAATTAAGAGAATGTAACTGTGACAAGGTCAACCACAACAAAAAACTACTGAAATATTCCAAATCTTGCATTAAAACTAAATAAATCCAAAATGAACTTTGAAAAATTAAGATAATTTAACTGTGACAAGTTAAACCATCACAAAACACTACTGAAATATTTCAACTCTTGCATTTCAATGTAAAAAATACAAAATGAACTTTGAAAAATCAAGAGAATGTAATTGTGACAAGGTAAACCACGGCAAAACACTACTGAAATATTCCAACTCTTGCATTTCATCGAAAGAAATCCAAAATGAACTTTGAAAAATCAAGAGAATGTAACTGTGACAAGGTAAACCACGATAAAACACTACTGAAATATTCCAACTCTTGCATTTCAACGAAAGAAATCCAAAATGAACTTTGAAAAATCAAGAGAATGTAACTGTGAGAAGGTAAACCACGACAAAACATTACTGAAATATTCCAATTCTTGTATTTCAGTGAAAAAAATTAAAAATGAACATTGAAAAATTAAGAGTATGTAACTGTGACAAGTTACAGCACTACAAAACACTACTGAAATAATCCAACTCTTGCATTTCAATGAAAGAAATTCAAATGACCTTTGAAAAATCAAGAAAATGTAACTGTGACAAGGTAAATCACGACCAAACACTACTGAAATATTATCCAACTCTTACATTTCAATGAAAGAAATTCGAAATGAACTTTGAAAAATCAAGAGAATGTATCGGTGACAAGGTAAACCACAACAAAACTCTACTGAAATATTCCAACTCTTGCATTTCAAAGAAAGAAATACAAAATGAACTTTGAAAAATTAAGAGAGTTTAACTGTCACAAGGTAAACCATGACAAAACACTACTGAAATATTCCAACTCTTGTATTACAATGAAAGAAATCCAAAATGAACTTTGAAAAATTAAGAGAATGTAAGTGTGACAAGGTAAACCAGAACAAAACACTTCTGAAATATTCCAACTCTTGCATTTCAATGATATAAATTCAAAATGAACTTTAAAAAATTAAGAAAATGTAACTGTGACATGGTAAACCACGACAAAACACTACTGAAATATTCCAACTCTTGCATTTCAACGAAAGAAATTCAAAATGAACTTTTGAAAAATCAAGAAAATGTAACTCTGATAAGGTAAACCACAACAAAACATTACTGAAATAATTCAACTCTTGCATTTCAACGACAGAAAAACCAAAATGAACTTTGAAAAATCAAGAGAATGTAACTGTGACTAGGTAAACCACGACAAAACACTATTGAAATATTCCAACTCTTGCATTTCATCGAAAGAAATCCAAAATGAACTTTAAAAAATTAAGAGAATTTAACTGTGACAAGGTAAACTGCAACAACACACTACTGAAATATTCCAACTCTTGCATTTCAACGAAAGAAATTCAAAATGAACTTTGAAAAATCAAGAGAATGTAACTGTAACAAGCTAAACCACGACAAAACACTACTGAAATATTCCAACTCTTGCATTTCAACGAAAGAAATTCACAATGAACTTTGAGAAATCAAGAAAATGTAACTGTGACAAGGTAAACCACGACAAAACACTACTGAAATATTCCAATTCTTGCATTTCAACGAAAGAAATTCAAAATTAACTTTGAAAAATTAAGATAATGTAACTGTGACAAGGTAAACCACGACAAAACACTACTGAAATATTCCAACTCTTGCATTTCAACGTAAAAAATCCAAAATGAACTTTGAAAAATTAAGAGAATGTAATTGTGACAAAGTAAACCACGGCAAAACACTACTGAAATATTCCAACTCTTGCATTTCAACTAAAGAAATCCAAAATGAACTTTGAAAAATCAAGAGAATGTAACTGTGACAAGGTAAACCACGATAAAACACTACTGAAATATTCCAACTCTTGCATTTCAACGAAAGAAATCCAAAATGAACTTTGAAAAATCAAGAGAATGTAACTGTGAGAAGGTAAACCACGACAAAACATTACTGAAATATTCCAACTCTTGCATTTCAACGAAAAAAATTCAAAATGAACTTTGAAAAATCAAGAGAATGTAACTGTGACAAGGTAAAGCACTACAAAACACTACTGAAATATTCCAACTCTCGCATTTCAACGAAAGAAATTCAAAATGAACTTGAAAAATTAAGAAAATGTAACTGTGCTAAGGTAAACCACAACAAAACACTACTGAAATATTCTAACTCTTGCATTTCAACGAAATAAATTCAAAATAAACTTTTAAAAATCAAGAGAATGTAATTGTGACAAGGTAAACCACGACATAACACTATTGAAATATTCCAACTCTTGCATTTCATCGAATGAAATCCAAAATGAACTATGAAAAATCAAGAAAAAGTAAATGTGATAAGGTAAACCACAACAAAACATTACTAAATATTACAACTCGTGCATTACAACGAAAGAAAATCGTAAGGGTGTTTAAAAATTCAAGAGAATGTAACTGTGATTAGGTAAACCAAGACGAAATACTAGTGAAATAGTCCAGCTCTTGCATTTGATCGAAAGAAATCCAAAATAAACTTTGAAAAATTAAGAGAATTTAACTGTGACAAGGTAAACTGCAACAACACACTACTGAAATATTCCAACTCTTGCATTTCAACGAAAGAAATTCAAAATGAACTTTGAAAAATCAAGAGAATGTAACTGTAACAAGCTAAACCACGACAAAACACTACTGAAATATTCCAACTCTTGCATTTCAACGAAAGAAATCCGAAATGAACTTTGAAAAATCAAGAAAATGTAACTGTGACAACGTAAACCACAACATAACACTACAGAAATATTTCAACTCTTGCATTTCAACGATAGAAATTCAAAATGAACTTTGAAAAATCAAGAGAATGTAACTGTGACAAGGTAAACCACGACAAAACACTACTGAAATATTCCAACTCTTGCATTTCAATGAATGAAATTCAAAATAAACTTTGAAAAATCAAGAGAATGTATCTGTGACATTTTAAACCATGAAAAAAAACTACTGAAATATTCCAACTCTTGCATTTCAACGAATGAAATTCAAAATGAACTTTGAAAAATTAAGAGAATGTAACTGTGACAAGGTAAACCATGCCAAAACACTACTGAAATATTCCAACTCTTGCATTTCAACGTAAAAAATCCAAAATGAACTTTGAAAAATCAAGAGAATGTATCGGTGACAAGGTAAACCACAACAAAACACTACTGAAATATTCCAACTCTTGCATTTCAACGAAAGAAATTCAAAATGAACTTTGAAAAATTAAGAGAATGTAACTGTGACAAGGTAAACCATGACAGAACACTACTGAAATATTCCAACTCTTGCATTTCAATGAAAGAAATCCAAAATGAACTTTGAAAAATTAAGAGAATGTAACTGTAACAAGGTAAACTGCAACAAAACACTACTGAAATATTCCAACTCTTGCATTTCAATGAAAGAAATTCAAAATGAACTTTGAAAAATCAACAGAATGTAACTGTGACAAGGTAAACCAAGACATAACACTACTGAAATATTCCACCTCTTGCATTTCAACGAATGAAATACAAAATGAACTTTGAAAAATCAAGAAAATGTAACTGTGATAAGGTAAACCACAACAAAACATTACTGAAATAATTCAACTCTTGCATTTCAACGAAAGAAATTCAAAATGGACTTTGAAAATTCAAGAGAATGTAACTCTGATTAGGTAAACCATGACAGAACACTATTGAAATATTCCAACTCATGCATTTCATCGAAAGAAAAACAAAATAAACTTTGAAAAATCAAGAGAATGTAACTGTGACAAGGTAAATTACGACATGACACTACTGAAATATTCCAACTCTTGCATTTCAATGAAAGAAATCCAAAATGAACTTTGAAAAATTAAGAGAATGTAACTGTAACAAGGTAAACTGCAACAAAACACTACTGAAATATTCCAACTCTTGCATTTCAACGAAAGAAATTCAAAATGAACTTTAAAAAATCAAGAAAATGTAACTGTGATAAGGTAAACCACAACAAAACATTACTGAAATAATTCAACTCTTGCATTTCAACGAAAGAAATTCAAAATGAACTTTGAAAAATCAAGAGAATGTAACTGTGACAAGGTAAACCATGACAAAACACTACTGAAATGTTCCAACTCTTGCATTTCAACGAAAGAAATTCAAAATGAACTTTGAAAAATCAAGAAAATGTAACTGTGACAAGGTAAACCACGACAAAACACTACTGAAATATTCCCACTCTTGCATTTCAACGATAGAAATTCAAAATGAACTTTGAAAAATCAAGAGAATGTAACTGTGACAAGGTAAACCATGACAAAACACTATTGAAATATTCCAACTCTTGCATTTCAACGAAAGAAATTCAAAATGAACTTTGAAAAATCAAGAAAAAGTAAATGTGATAAGGTAAACCACTACAAAACATTACTGAAATAATCCAACTCTTGCATTTCAACTAAAGAAATCCAAAATGAACTTTGAAAAATCAAGAGAATGTAACTGTGACAAGGTAAACCACGACAAAACACTATTGAAATATTCCAACTCTTGCATTTCATCGAAAGAAATTCAAAATGAAATTTGAAAAATCAAGAGAATGTAACTGTGTTAAGGTAAACAATGAAAAAATACTACTGAAATATTCCAACTCTTGCATTTCAACGAAAGAAATCAAAAATGAACTTTGAAAAATCAAGAAAATGTAACTTTGACAAGGTAAACCACAACAAAACACTAATGAAATAATTAAACTCTTGCATTTTCATGAAAGAAATTCAAAATGAACTTTGAAAAATCAAGAGAATGTAACTGTGACAAGGTAAACCACAACAAAACACTACTAAAATATTCCAACTCTTGCATTTCAACTAAAGAAATTCAAAATGAAATTTGAAAAATTAAGAGAATGTAAATGTGACAAGGTAAACCACAAAAAAAACTACTGAAATATTCCAACTCTTGCATTTCAACGAAAGAAAACCAAAATGAACTTTGAAAAATCAAGAGAATGTAACTGTGACAAGGTAAACCACAACATAACACTATTGAAAAATTCCAACTCTTGCATTTCAATGAAAGAAATTCAAAATGAACTTTGAAAAAACAAGAGAATGTAATTGTGACAAAGTAAACCACGACATAACACTACTGAAATATTCCAACTCTTGCATTTCAACGAAAGAAATCCAAAATGAACTTTTAAAAATCAATAGAATGTAACTGTGAAATGGTAAACCACGACAAAACGCTACTGAAATAAACCAACTCTTGCATTTCAATGAAAGAAATTCAAAATGAACTTTGAAAAATCAAGAGAATGTAACTGTGACAAGGTAAACCACAACAAACCACTACTGAAATATTCCAACTCTTGCATTTCAATGAAAGAAATTCAAAATGAACTTTGAAAAATCAAGAGAATGTAACTGTGACAATGTAAACCACGACAAAACACCACTGAAATATTCCAACTCTTGCATTTCAACGAAAGAAATCGAAAATGAACTTTAAGAAATCAAGAGAATGTAACTGTGACAAAGTAAACCATGACAAACCACTACTGAAATAATCCAACTCTTGCATTTCAACGAAAGAAATCAAAAATGAACTTTGAAAAATCAAGAGAATGTAACTGTGACAAGGTAAACCACGAAAAACCATTACTGAAATATTCCAACTGTCCTAGTCGATTACGTCATTCTATGCCCATATATGGACCCCCGTCATGATCTCCTGATAGGTTTCTACCGATTTTGTAGTCATGTAATCAGTTTCTCAGAAATCCTTTTGTCCTAGTCGATTACGTCATTCTATGCCCATAAATGGATTCCCGTCACGAGCTCCTGATAGGGTTCTACCGATTATGTAATCAATTTCTCTGGAATTCTCTCCCTTCGTTTAGGCAATAAATTTCTCGGAAATCCTCTCCCCTCGAGGGATTCAATGCCCATATATGGAGTTCCGTCACGTGCTCATGAGGTTAGGTTAGGTTACGTAATCAATTTCTCGGAAATCCATTTTCCCTCTCGAATCCTAGATAAATATATCTCTTCCCCACCTTCCCCTTAGAAAGAACAAATTAATTCGTCTTTCGTGAATCAATAATTCCCCTTAGAAACAACAAATTAGTTCCCCTTTCTTGAATCAATAATTACCCTTAGAAACAACAAATTAATTCTCCTTTCTTGAATCAATAATTCCCCTTAGAAACAATAAATTAATTCCCCTTTCGTGAATCAATAATTCCCCTTAGAAACAACAAATTAATTCCCCTTTCTTGAATCAATAATTGCCCTTAGAAACAACAAATTAATTCCCCTTTCGTGAATCAATAATTCTCCTTAGAAACATCAAATTAATTCCCCTTTCGTGAATTAATAATTCACCTTAGAAACAATAAATTCATTCCCCTTTCGTGAATCAATAATTCCCCTTAGAAACAACAAATTATTTCCCCTTTCGTGACAAATCAATCAACCTTGACTTCATCCGTGAGCCTTTAAAAAATTTCGCCCAGAAACAATTCTCCTGGACGAACACCAAAGACCTTAATAAACTTCGCCCGGAAACAATTCTCCTGGACGAACTCCAAAGACATTAATAAACTTCGCCCGGAGACAATTCTCCTTGGAAATACATCAAAGTGAGAAATATCCTGTTTTTTTCATTCTCACTGACAAAAACCACAAAACCGATATAAATTGCTGTTGACATTCGAGAAAAACATCAAATAAATTGACAGACTCTCATAACCATCCAAGAAACATCCATCAATGTGAGAAAAATCCTGTTTTTTCAAGTGAGAAAAATCCTGTTTTTTCATTCTCAGTGACAAAAACCATAAATTATGTACTGTCAACGTTAAACTAAATTGTAGATGGCAGCACGGTGTTCTCGTTGCGCTGGTACCCCCCTCTCTACTTATGTGACTAGCTGGTGCATCGAGGTTGATAATCCGATCTTCTTCTTCTGAAATTAAAACAGTGAAGAAACAACTGTAGCAAGAACAAATTATAGAGAGAAGTGCGTTCGAGCAATTGCATGATTGGATGTGATCAGGGGCGTATTTTACAATGGAGTTGGGGGTGGCTCCTCCAGAAACCACTTTGATCCCCCCCCCCGAAAATTAGCGCCTTCAAAAATCTCGTCAAAACTAAATTAGCCTCCACAATTCTACCATCTACTGAAACACATCAGTTTTCTTTAGTATACTTTTGCCTCTATGGTACAAATTACTATATGAATCATTTTTCATCTTAGACTTGGTTATTTTCAATTGACTTGGGAAAATTGGTTCCAACTTCGCCCCTTCCCTTTCACCAAATTTTGACGAAATTACTCCCTTGACGTACGTAATTTGATGTGAAGTTTTGAATCTGTTCGAACTTTTCTCTTACATCATTGTTTTAAAAAAGTGAAAAAAGAATGATGTTAGTAAAAATTCCCAAAAATAGGACTTTCCCTGTTACTCACGTGAAAAAAAAGTGAAAGTTGGCAACCCTGGCCAGGACGTTTGAAGGAATAGATCCGGTTACATCTAGCAGAAGTATAGTGGCACAGGCAGGGTCGCAACCTGTAGCAAGAAAGTGCTATTTTAGCACTATTTCATCATGTGTTGCAGTGTAGCACGTGCTGCATTAAATATGGCACGTTTTTTCTTATATGACGAAATAGAACAACATATAAACTGCAATTATGTGATTTGTCTCACATCAAATATATGTCAGAACATTTTTTATGCGTGACAATAATCGAAATACAATCAAATACCGGATATTCGTGCACACGTACGTTTTCCAATTCAGCAATCTGATTAACTAAATTTATTATGGATACATGTTTATTCGATTACCAAGTTTTCCGTCAAAGATGACAAAAAACAAAAAACTTTTTGCATCCTGTGCAGTACCCAAGTCATCTTTCTGGTATTTCCAACCATTTACGAAGAAGTAGGCTTTTTTGTTCAGCCTAGTTGAAAGGCCCAATTACTATGTCTTTGGAGATAAAATGACACCCTACAGCCAACCCCCCCTGGGGAAAGGTTAAAAAATTTACATCAAAAGAAGCAAAAATCAGTCTTTTATTCTCAAACCTGCGCAGTGCAGAGTTACCAACTTTTTTTTGTTCAGCATAGTTGAAAGGTCCAATAACCATGTCTTTGAAGATAAAAATAGCACCCTACAGTCCCCTGGGGAAAAGTTATAAAAATTTATCCTAAGCGAAAACTTTTTTAATAATTGAGTAGAATACCAAGAACACTGAGTATGAAACCTATTTGTTTTAATTGGTTAAGCGAATACTTCATTAATATTAAAACATAAATTAATTTTTTTTTAGGAAAAGACGTATATGTAGATATTCAGTGTCGAGATGGGGGAAAGACCCAGTGGACATAGAACTTAGATGAAAATAGCCACCTGGTTTGTTCAAACCTGCTTTTTTGTTTAGACCACAAGAGACATATTTAATTGAATATAAAATCCTGACATCAAAATATCCACCCATTCTTAACCCCCCCCCCCTTTTCCAAAAAAAGCAGGAAGTAGAACCTGTACGGTTGTGTTTATCCTGGATGACACTGACAATCTGGAACGCCCATTCCAAAATCCCTATTGTCTTGAATTTATGGGTACTTTTTATTTGAGTTTTCAAGCAATTTTTTATTTTGGTTACCCCCGTATACGGGGGTGACGAAAAAACTTATACTTTTGTATACTTTTCGTTTTTATTAAAAAAACCGTATACTTTTCAGTATACGAATATTCATCTACGAATATTCATTTAGTCTACGCAAAATCAGTTAATTACTTGTTGTTGAAGTGACTGGTTATAAGCGGAAATACTTTTAGACGTGCTATGTTTTAGAATTGTAGCTCTTGATGTAATGGTTTGAAGGGGGAGGGGTGTTACCCTTATGTCAAACGTGATGTGACATGCACATATCACAATCTGTAATTTACTTGTTGTTGAAGTGCATGATTATGAAGCGGAAATACTTTTAGATATGGTTGGATTTAGAATTGTAGCTCTTGATGTAATAATTGAAGGGGGGTGTTATCATATGTCAAACGTGATGTTACAAGCACATATTACTTTTCTATTTGATGTGATATAATTTGTTATTCAGTTGTCAAAGTATAATACTAGTATTCGTTTAGTCTATACAAAATCAGTTAATTACTTGTTGCTGAAGTGAATGCTTATAAAAGCGAAAATACTTTTAGATATGATATGAGTTAGTTACTTGTTGCTGAAGTGAACGTTTATATAGCAAAAATACTTTTAGGAATGATACGTTTTTTTTTTATTAACGAAGTGTCCGCTTTACCTTACACATGTTTCATACTCACAGTCCTTGGTTTTCTAATGAAATATTAAATGTGTTTTCGCTTAGGGCAAATTTTATAACCTTTCCCCTGGGGGCTGTAGGGTGTCATTTTATCTCCAAAGAGATAGTTATTAGACCTTTCAACTATGCTGAACAAAAAAGCCTACTTCTTCGTAAATGGTTGAAAATACCAGAAAAATGACTTGGGGACTGTACAGGATGTAAAAAAGTTTTGTGTTTTAAGGTTTTGGCCACGTTGAACCGTGAAAACCAATAACTGCACCTTCAAATGAAAGCTATATATTTATTTCTGTTTGATTTCACATGTTTTTGACCTTTTTTTGCTGGTTTTCCTCCCAAGTTTCTTTGTTTTTCGAGTCTGGTGCCCGCACTCACCAAAAATTGAATATCAATACACAACTCTTTCCCTCAAAATTTTTTTTTGTTCATTGACAAAGTATTCGTTTAACCAATTAAAACAAATAGGTGTCATACTCACTGTCCATGTTATTTTAATGAATTATTAAATAAGTTTTCGTTTATAACCTTTCCCAAGGGGTTGTAGGGTGTTATTTTATCTCCAAAGTCATAGTTATTGGGCCTTTCAACTATGCTGAACAAAAAAAAAGTTGGTAAGCCTGCACTGCGCAAGTTGAAGAATGAAAGACTGATTTTTGTTTCTTTTGTCAAACACGTTTGCAGTCATGTGTCATGATATTTTTAGGACAGGGGGGGGGGGGTAACAAAAAAAATTTGCTTGATAATTCGAATAAAAAGTACCCATAAATTCAAGAAAATTGGGAGAAAATTATTAATGAAGTATTCGCTTAACCAATTAAAACAAATAGGTTTCATACTCACTGTCCTTGGTATTCTAATGATTAATGATTAAAATATTCTAATTAAAAAAGTTTTCGCTTAGGATAAATTTTATAACCTTTCCTCAGGGGACTGTAGGGTGCTATTTTTATCTCCAAAGACATGTATATTAGACCTTTCAACTATGCTGAACACAAAAAAGGCTGGTAACTCTGCACTGCACAGGTTGAAGAATAAAAGACTGAATTTTGCTTCTTCTGAAGTAAATTTTATAACCTTTCCCCAGGGGGGGGGCTGTAGGGTGTCATTTTATCTCCAAAGACATAGTTATTGGGCCTTTCAACTATGCTGAACAAAAAAGCCTTCTTCTTCGTAAATGGTCGGAAATACCAGAAAGATGACTTGGGTACTGCACAGGATGCAATTTTTTTTTTGTTTTTTTGTTATCTTTGACGGAAAACTTGGTACTATTAGAAGAAATTTGTTACTATTAAGAAAATACCTGTTACTTCTAAGAGAAATTTAAGTGTGTTAAGTAAATGTGTGTTAGTATTAATGGATATTCTTGATACTTCGAAGAGATAATTTGTTAGTGTTAATGAAATCTTGCTACTTCTGTCACATAACGTGTCATCATAATGAAAAAATTGTTACCTCTAAGAAAAATTTGGTATCTTTGACAGAAAACTTGTTACTTCTAACTGATAACTAGTTGTCATTGATGAAAAATTGTTACTTTTAAGAGAAATTTATTATCATTGACGCAAAGGTTGATGCTTTTAGAGAAAAAATTTTTACTGTTAAGAAAACACCTATTACTTCTAAGAGAAATTTGAGTGTGTTAAGTAACTAGAATTAAACTACGTAATTTTCTGAAACCTGGTTCTCGGAAAGTCACTTTGTTGTTTATTATTATTATTATTATTAACATATTTCAATGATGAGACCTGTCCTAGGAACCTATTTATGCACTCTTTAGATGAATAATAGTATATTTTTTAAAAGCTTTATATACATTTTTATAAAGAGGGTAATGGAGGTCGTGTTTATATCTCGAGTGTGAAAGCTATTGTCTATTATAGTGGGGAATGGAATACTTAGTTGAATTTTATACCTTTGTAGTGCTCCTTTAGCCATATTTCTACGCCTAGTTAGCCATGTCCAGTTGAAACTGTGTATAAATTCTTCATTTTTTTCCTACTGCCTATTTCGCAAGAAAATAACTCGTCTTTAACAAATTTAGTCATAGCTAGTTGAAACTGTGTACAAATTCTTCATTTTTAGTCCTATTGTGTAGGTAATGACGGAAAATTTAACATTTTTTTTCTAAATTTTGTGTGTTTTTGCAAGAAAATGGATTGCCTTTTACAAATTTAGCTGTAACCAGTTGAAACTGTGTATAAATTCTTCATTTTTAGTCTTATTGCATAGGCAATGAAGGAACATTTAACATTTTTTTCTGATTTTGTGTGGTTTCACAAGACAAAGGCGCCTCTTTAAACCTGCACTATAGACTATACAAGGGAACCAGATATTTCCATCCTATTTTTTTTTAAGCCTTCTTAAAGTACAAAATACTTCGAACTGTTTGAACATTTGTATCATGTTGAACTTCTTCTTACAGGACACTCCGTTGATAAAAATTGAAAGCACAAGCCAGGGAAAAAGAAATTGAATTTTATCACTGAAGTTATCACCATAGATGATGATAGTAGTAACCGTACAATTACTTGAGAACCTACCCGCAAACCTACGCCTGAGGCAGCGGGTAGGTTTTCAAGTAATTGGGTTACCAGGGTCATTTGCAAAGAGGTATCATTTCTATAGTAATTTGAAAAATCATATGGAATTTGCTTGAAGGTATATACTTTGCGTACTTGCCCGTACCAAACAGGTTGGTTATAATCTGTTCTGGTTCAAGTTTTTTCTGACACAATTAACTGAATTTCTATTTCATGATATACTAGTTTTTTTTTGGTTAGATCCGTGTCGGAAAAACCGGTGTATCTTTTTAGATGCCAATTATTTTTTGTATATATTCAAGTTTCAAATTAGATTCCTCAACCGTTAGTTTTCTTTACAATTCATATTAGTAAGAGAATTGAATTCAAAGAGAATAGTTTTTATTTGCAAGGATATTGGTAGAGGAAAAAAAATGAGTGGTGCATTTACATTATTGGAGATTAATGATGGAGCTAGCAACAGTGATGTAATTACTTCTTTAGTTTACGAGATTTGCAAATTTTTTGCGAAGAGGTATTAGCGTAAAGGTATTGCGATGGTTAAGAATGCCTCACGGCTAATTAAAGAATGGGGTGCTTACATCAGATACTTAATAGATTTGACACTTACAAGAGACATTGCTAGAGTCAAATATATTTGGTGTTGGTGATATTATGACCCTCCAAGTCCCCTGGGGAAAGGGCTGCACAGTGTATCGGTATCGGACGTATCATTTTTGGGCGTATTGCTATCGCAGGTATCTATAGAGATTTTTAGTAGCTCGTATAAAAGATATTACTCATATCTACGTTCTTCCTATAAATTCAACCAACAGCAACTTCAAAACGGCACTAAAAACGGCACTTTTGGTGCAATGTCTCAAGTGGAAAAGCTGGGGGCTAGTGGACTACCAGCACTTTTAGATTGACGTTTAATGGCTCATTCGAAAGCTAATGCTCGTATCTACGTGATGTTTATCATTTCTACCATCAATTAAAACAATACTTTTTATGTCACTTATTAATTATATTAAATAAAAAAAAATGATTTTTTTTAAATTAAAGCAAGGAACGACGGTAAAACTTAAACCGAACAGAAATTATTTCGTATATGAAAGGGGGTGTCCCCTCCACAACGCCGCGCTCTTTACGATAATGTTTTTTATTTTTTTAAAAAAAAGAGTCGTTAGAAAGTCAAACTTTTGCTTAAAAAGTGAGGTGTTGCGGCGGGGACAGCCCCTTTCATATACAGAATAGAGTTTTATGGATATTGGTAAAAGTGGTATTTTATTTTTAAAAAGTTCAATATTCGAAGCTAGCTTCAGCAGGAGCTTAGGTTAGTAGTGGTGAAAATTGAGATATAAGGAGCAATTGCCCCCTATTTTTGAAAAAATAGCTTTTTGTGGCAATTATACTTTTAAAAAATACAAATTTCAAGATTCAAAACTAGCTTAAACATGAGATTAGGATAGTAGTGGTGACAATTGAGATCTATGGAGCAATTGCCCACTATTTTTGAAAAAATACGCTTTTTTGGCATTTATACTTTTAAAAAATAAAAAGTTCAAGATTCGAATCTAGCTCCAGCAGGAGCTTAGGATAGTAGTGGTGGCAATTGAGATATAAGGAGCAATTGCCCCCTATTTTTGAAAAAATGCCTTTTTGTGTCATTTATACTTTTAAAAATACAAAGTTCAATATTCGAAACTAGCTCCAGCAGGTGCTTAGGATAGTACTGGGAACACTGTAGATATAATTACCAATTGCCCCCTTTTTTTGAAAAAAAAATAATATTATGTGAAATTTATTCTTTTTAAAGATACAAATTTCAATATTCGAAGCTAGTTCCAGCAGGAGCTTAGGATAGTAGTGGTGAAACTTTAGATATAATGAGAACTTTCCACCAATATTTGAAAAATTAACTTGTTGTGTCATTTATACTTTAAAAAAAACAAAGTTCAATATTCGAAACTAGCTTCATCAGGAGCTTAGGATAGTAGTGGTGACAATTGAGATATAAGGAGCAATTGCCCCCTATTTTTGAAAAAATACCTTTTTGTGGCATTTATACTTTTAAAAAATACAAAGTTCAATATTCGAAACTAGCTGCATCAGGAGCTTAGGATAGTAGTGGTGACAATTGAGATATAAGGAGCAATTGCCCCCTATTTTTGAAAAAATACCATTTTTTGGCAATTATAATTTTAAAAAATACAATGTTCAATATAAGAAGCTAGCTTCAGCAGGAGCTTAGGATAGTAGTGGTGACAATTGAGATATAAGGAGCAATTGCCCCCTATTTTTGAAAAAAATACCTTTTTGTGGCATTGATACTTTTAAAAATACAAACTTCAATATTCTAACCTAGCTTCAACAGGAGCTTAGGATAGTAGTGGTGACAATTGAGATATTAGGAGCAATTGCCCCCTATTTTTGAAAAAATACCTTTGTGTGGCATTTATACTTTTAAAAAATACAAAGTTCAATATTCGAAGCTAGCTCCAGCGGGAGCTTAGGATAGTAGAGGTGACAATTGAGATATATGGATCAATTGCCCCCCCTAATTTTGAAAAATACCTTTTTGTGGCATTTATACTTTTAAAAAAACAAAAGTTCAATATTCGAAACTAGCTTCAGCAGGAGCTTAGGATAGTAGTGGTGACAATTGAGATATAAGGAGCAATTGCCCACTATTTTTGAAAAAATACGTTTTTGTGGAATTGATACTTTTAAAAAATACAAAGTTCTATATTCGAAACTAGCTTCAGTAGGAGCTTAGGATAGTAGTGGTGACAATTGAGATATAAGGAGTAATTGCCCCCTATTTTTGAAAAAATACCGTTTTTTGGCAATTGATACTTTTAAAAAAATAAATAGTTCTAGATTCTACTCTTTCGTAAACTTGATGTTCTGAGATGATATGTTAATAGTTATATCAACGGGTCTAGTGCCCCCTATGTATTAAAAAATACCTTTGTGTGTCAACTTAACTTTTAAAAAAATACAAAGTTATATCATCAAAATTAGCTCCAGCAGGAGATTAGGATAGTACTGGTGAACCGGGAGATATTAGGAGCAATGGCCACCTATTTTTGAAAAAATAACTTTTTGTGGCATTTATAATTTTATAAAATACAATCTTCGAAGTTAGCTCCAGCAGGAGCTTAGGATAGTAGTGGTGACAATTGAGATATAAGGAGCAATTGCCCCCTTTTTTATAAAAATTACCTTTTTGTGGCATTTATACTTTTTAAAAAATAAAAAGTTACTGATTTGAAACTATAGCCAGATGGAGATTCTTATAGTAGGGGGGGCAATTTAGATATGAGGATCCATTGCCCCCTATTATTGAAAAAAAAATACATTTTTGTTGAATATATACTTTTTAAAAAATACAAAGTTCAATATTCGAAACTAGCTTCAGCAGGAGCTTAGGATAGTAGTGGGGACAATTGAGATATAAGGAGCACTTGCCCACAATTTTTGAAAAAATACAGTTTGGTGGCATTTATAATTTTATAAAATACAAAGTTCAATATTCAAATCTAGCTCCAGCAGGAGATTAGGATAGTAGTGGTGACAATTGAGATATAAGGAGCAATTGCCCCCTATTTTTGAAAAAATACCTTTTTGTGGCATTTATACTTTTAAAAATACACTCTTCAATATTCGAAGCTAGCTTCAGCAGGAGCTTAGGATAGTAGTGGTGACAATTGAGATATAATGAGCAATTGCCCCCTATTTTTGAAAAAAATACCTTTTGTGGCATTTATACTTTTAAAAATACAAAGTTCAATATTCGAAACTAGCTTCAGCAGGAGCTTAGGATAGTAGTGGTGACAATTGAGATATAAGGAGCAATTGCCCCCTATTTTTGAAAAAATACCTTTTTGTGGCATTGATACTTTTAAAAATACAAAGTTCAATATTCGAAACTAGCTTCAGCAGGAGCTTAGGATAGTAGTGGTGACAATTGAGATATAAGAAGCAATTGCCCACTATTTTTGAAAAAATACCTTTTTGTGGCATTGATACTTTTAAAAATACAAAGTTCAATATTCGAAACTAGTTTCAGCAGGAACATAGTTTAGTAGATGGTAAATATTAGCTATTTGGATCATGTGCCCCCTTTACTTGAAAAAATACCTTTTTTTATCATTTTGACTTTATATAAATTTAAAATTCAAATTTATATTAAGAATTAGCGGCGTTGAGTAGTGGTGACACTTGAAATATAAGGAGCAATTGTCCCCTATTTTTGAAAAAATACATTTTTGTGGCATTTATACTTTTTAAAAAATACAAAGTTCAATATTCGAATCTATCGTCAGAAGGAGCTTAGGTTAGTAGTGGGGACAATTGAGATATAAGGAGAAATTGCCCACTCTTTTTGAAAAAAAATAACTTTTTGTTTCATTTATACTTTTAAAAAATACAAAGTTCAATATTCGAACCTAGCTTCAGCAGGAGCTTAGGATAGTAGTGGTGACAATTGAGATATAAGGAGTAATTTCTCCCTATTTTTGAAAAAATACCATTTTTTGGAATTTATACTTTAAAAATATTCAATGTTCAAAATTAGAATCTAGATCCAGCAGGAGCTTAGGATAGTAGTGGTGACAATTGAGATATAAGGAGCAATTGCCCCCTATTTTTGAAAAAATACATTTTTGTGGCATTGATAATTTTAAAAATAAATAGTTCAATATTCGAAGCTAGCTTCAGCAGGAGCTTAGGATAGTAGTGGTGACAATTGAGATATAAGGAGCAATTGCCCCCTATTTTTGATAAAATGCGTTTGTGTGGCATTTATACTTTTAAAAATACAAAGGTCAATATTCGAAACTCGCTTCAGCAGGAGCTTAGGATATTAGTGGTGACAAGTGAGATATAAGGAGCAATTTCCCCCTAATTATTAAAAAATACCTTTTTGTGGCATTTATACTTTTAAAAATACAAAGTTCAATATTCGAAACTAGCTTCAGCAGGAGCTTAGGATAGTAGTGGTGACAATTGAGATATAAGGAGCAATTGCCCCCTATATTTGAAAAAATACCTTTTTCTGGCAATTATACTTTTAAAAAATACAAAGTTCAATATTCGAATCTCGCTTCAGCAGGAGCTTAGGATAGTAGTGGTGGCAATTGAGATATAAGGAGCAATTGCCCCCTATTTTTGAAAAAATACCTTTTTGTGGCAATTATACTTTTAAAAAATACAAAGTTCAATAATATAAACTAGCTACAACAGGAGCTTAGGATAGTAGTGGTGACAATTGAGATATAAGAAGCAATTGCCCCCTATTTTTGAAAAAATACCTTTTTGTGGCATTTATACTTTTAAAAAATTCAATATTCGAAGCTAGCTCCAGCAGGAGCTTAGGATAGTAGTGGTGACAATTGAGATATAAGGAGCAATTGCCCCCTATTTTTGAAAAAATACCTTTTTGTGGCATTTATACTTTTTTTAAAATACAAATTTCAATATTCGAAGCTAGCTTCAGCAGGAGCTTCGGATAGTAGTGGTTACAATTGAGATATGAGGAGCCATTGCACACTATTTTTGAAAAAAAATACATTTTTGTGTCATTAATACTTTTTAAAAAATACACATTTCAAGATTCGAAGCTAGCTAAATCAGTAGCTTAGGATAGTAGTGGTGACAATTGAGATATCAGGAGCTATTACCCACTATTTTAGAAATAAAAGATTTGTGTGGCATTTAAACTGTTTAAATATAAAAAGTTCAATCTTCGATACTAGCTTCAACAGGAGCTTAGGATAGTAGTGGTGACAATTGAGATATAAGGAGCAATTGCCCCCTATTATTGAAAAAATATCTTTTTGTCGCATTTATAATAATAAAAATTACAATATTCTAAGCTATCTACAGCAGAAGCTTAGGATAGTAGTGGTGACAATTGAGATATAAGGAGCAATTGCCCCATAATATTGACAATTTACCTTTTTGTGTCATTTATACTTTTTAAAAATAATATGTTAATTTGTCGCAGCGATCGTAAGGAGGTTCTGCTTTGAGTTGGTGGGTAACGGGATAGATAAGCATCAAGTGCCCCCCTTAAATTGAAAAAATACCTTTTTGTGGCAGAATTACTTTTTTAAAATAACAACTTATAAAAAAGAAGTACTCTAATGAAGTCGCTGAGGCTTGACTTGGGGACACTAGAGATCTAAGGAGCACTTACCCCCTATTTTGGAAAAAAAAAACGAGTGTTAGTCTTTTCTACATTAAAAAAAAACACAGATCTAAAGACGACCCTATCTTCAGCAGGAGCTTAGGATAGTAGTGGTGACAATTGAGATATAAGGAGCAATTGCCCCCTATTTTTGAAAAATACCTTTTTGTGGCATTTATACTTTTAGAAATTACAAAGTTCAAAATTCGAAGCTATCTTCAGCAGGAGCTTAGGATAGTAGTGGTGACAATTGAGATATAAGGAGCTATTGCCCCCTATTTTTGAAAAAATACATTTTTGTGGCATTTATACTTTTAAAAAATAAAAAGTTCAAAATTAGAAGCTATCTTCATCAGGAGCTTAAGATAGTAGTGGTGACAATTGAGATATAAGGAGAGTCTATTAAAACACGCAATGAAATATCCTGTGATATCGTTATACCCCGTGATATCGTTATGCTAAGCATTCCAAAACACGAAAATGCTTACGTGACCAAAGAGATTTTTTTTTTTTTTTTTTTTAATTTTTGTGTAAATTTTTTTTTATAAATTAAAGGATATTAAATTTTGCACAATTTAAAAACGGTTAATATACGACTCGAATTTAAATTTAAGCAATTTTAAAAATAGTATATTTTAAACAGATGATAAATCTTCCATCAAATCATGAGTAGAAAATACACTTTCAGATTCAGCATGCCAGGGAACACACTATCATATTCAGCATGTAAGAAAGCCCTACATGTTCACCCACCAAAAAGGTATGTTAACCATAAGTGGGTATGGGTTAGTGACCTGTAATGTGTTTCAGTAGGATAAAAGTTTATGGTGTACTACATAATGTTATATAAGCAGACTGGAATTACATGATAGAGTGATTACATCATTTAATAATACTGCTCAGGAACTGAGAAATGTCCACGAGGAAGTCAGTGGAATTTGCAGCTTTTTCGGAGTTGAAGCACTCTACGTAAAGGGCAATGTACCTACAGATAAAGTTTTAATTCAAAAGTATGACCCTAGGATTCCACTTTTCAATCTAGAAGAGTTTAAGTGTCCCAAATTTGAGGGGGTTATCACCGTCCTGAAGACGAGGTTAGGTTCTTCGCACAGTGGATACCTAAGAACATACCTGATCGTGATAAATCCATAAGACATGTTAAAAACTATTCTATATCATGGGACCATCGTTTGTGGATTTTTAATAGTGAACTCTAATTACTATTTCTTTGTAAACATTTTTTTTTTTTGTTTGTTTTTCTTTCTCAAAAAAAAAAAATATTTTTTAAAAATTATAAATTTTTAAAATTTATTTTTTTTTTTATTTTTTTAAATAAATGAAAATTTAAAAATATTCTTACAGTTCTAAAAATTGCGCTCTGTGATTGGTCAGAGACATGATGTGACTTCCCCACCGGTATTATATGACCGGTTATTGACACTACCTAATCTATTGCATGTATTAAATCAGTATTTTTTACGCAGTGGAATGATAAACAAATAAGTCATATCTTAAAAAAAAAAAAAGTGAAGATGGAGCATTTTAATAAAGTGTGTTTACATAACAAGGTTATTGTAGCATTGAATGCTGACAAAGAGAAGTATTTAAACTTTGAAACAAGTACAGGTGGTAGCACTATTGGAAATGTATGCATGCATTGTCATGACAGTAAGGAATTAAATTTCTTTGGAATACCGAAAAAATTCAACTCTTATGTTGGTGGTTATGCGAGATTGAGATCTCCAGAGATGATTGCACTCAAAGAGAATGCCAGCATAAAAATAATCATTGATGATAGAGGACAACTCCTTGCTACTGTTGCAGGTAACACATTACCTACTGATACATACAATCGTCACCTTTCGGGTATTAGCATTCAACGGAAGATCAATAAAAAAAAGGCATACTCTTCTACTAATATCGTAAACCATATCTTGTCTACGTTTTGAAACTGTTATCTGTGTAAGAATAATGTGATAATAGACAGTGAAATTGACAGAAAAGTAAAAAGGGCATTGTCAGAAAATATCACGATGGAATATAAAGATGAATCGATGAAAAACAAAGCACCAGCAAACATTACTGCCATTGATCAAACAGTCATTGATCCAAATAATACCAAAGATGAAACGCATATTGAGCCTGTTGATGAGACACCAGTAAAAATTGTGTATGAC
The DNA here is from genome assembly GCF_049724085.1 of Artemia sp. Qi Xiang Cuo. Lineage (NCBI taxonomy): Eukaryota > Metazoa > Arthropoda > Branchiopoda > Anostraca > Artemiidae > Artemia > Artemia sp. Qi Xiang Cuo. The sequence continues at coordinate 50,336,308 of NC_142803.1, forward strand.
TCAAAATGGAATAATGATTATTCTACTGATTACGAACTAAGAGAAGACAATAGCTATAATATCAAGAGAGAACATGGTGAACTATTTTATGGAACAGATTCAAAATGTCCAAAGTTAATCATTGATATTAATAATGTATCATAATATATTTTTTGTATTAATATTCTACATAGCATTATTTCATCAAAAATATATTATGCATTACATTGATATGTGTTCATTATTTTTAGAGTCAGCTAGCATATCAAACGTTTAGAATGTCTAATAAAACGTTGGAGATGTAAGAAAAGGAATTTGCATACATCTATTGTCAGACACATGGGAACAAATTCTTTCTTGAATTCGCCTCCTGGATAAATAAAAAAAGGACATTTCATTCAAGAAATTATGACGAAACTCTAAGTAAGCAACAAACTCTTTCTTGAAGTTACATCATGGATACACAATGCAGAAATTTCATTTATGAAATTATCAAAAATTGTAAGTAAGTAGCAAATTCTTTCAAAAATATGTTAATACGTTTAAGCAATAAATATCTTTAAGCTTAACCCGTCTTTATTCTTTAGAATAGTTTTATGCATTTCATTAAATTATGAAGAAATTGTAAGTAAGTAACAAATTCTTTCTTGAATTCACCTGCTGGATAAACAAAAAGACATTTCGTTCGAGAAATTATGACAAAATTCCAAGTAAGTAACAAACTCTTTATTGTTTTCATG
>NC_142803.1:51076813-51145332 GCF_049724085.1 Artemia sp. Qi Xiang Cuo
AATTAACGATACTGTTTATTGTCTTCAATATGTTTCACCAATGCACTTAAAGCACATTGAAGTCTATTCACATGTGCTATATCAACTTTAGCGGCGAAACATAATTGATCCTCCATTTTAAATTTGCTCAAGGATATCACATATCTTGCATATACTGCATCCCATAGTATTGATTTCAGTGCCCTAAGAGTAAAGTGCTTAAAAAATGTTTGTAAATTTGATTATTAATAAAATGTATAAATATATATCAGCAATGTCTTTAAATCTTCACTTTTAGATTTCTTCATCTTCGATGTATAGGCAACTGTCGTGAACTACTAATGCTGGTAAATCATTTGTATTCACTATATATTGATCTTGATTGACTGCAAAGTCAGGGTCACATTTTATACAGTACAATGTAACTTCAATCTTGTCATATTTTTTTGTATAGTCAATTATACTATTTGCATTCATATTATGAAATTCAAGGGTTTCAATCTGTCTATTTGAAGCAATATCACATACAGTGTTTTCAAGTGGTGAATCACATTCGGTAACTGCCAAATAAAAATCACTTGGTTTATAGTCATAGTAGGCAGTGTCATCACAGCGATGACGTAGAAACCAAATTGTCTTGTTACCCCAACAGTTGAATCGTAGACCCGATTCTTCTTCCCAGAATAATTTAAATCCGCAACGATACCAATCTCATAGAAATAAACTAAAATCATGTTTGGGGTTCTTTCCAATCATAGCGGGGTAAGTATTCTCCCACTGATCACATTTATCATAGTGACAATTGGAGCACAGGTGCCATCTAGGATGAGAGTCAAACACCTACTTAAGACATTAATTACATCCTTGAATTTTTACTGCAAAGAATATATGTAATTTGAAATTATTAAATAATTTCAGATTTTCAATATTTTAATATATAATTTCAAAATTCTAACATTTATTAAAAATTACAAGATATTACATGAACAATGTAAATATATATAACATTTTTTGGTTTCCGATGTCAAATCACTAACAGCTAAAACTAAACTGATCCTCTCCGTTCGATAAATTCAATAAGATAGAAATGGGGGGGAGAGGAGTAGCTCTGTGACGTTACCTCTTTCGAATGATGGGGAGTCATCTACTTTGAATCCATTAGCGATATCTTCAAAAGTATATTCACAATATGATTCTGCCTTTTTTCAATTGATATATCAATAACTTGACTATATGCATTTGAATCACATTTTAAAATTGTCATACAATAGTCAACTGGAGGAGAATCATTCTTCATTATATTGTCAAGTGTTCCCTGACAAGAGAATATCCTGCGTTTAAGAGATAACTCGAGAAAAACATCATCCAAAATCAAATGTTTTTCCATAAGCACTAGATTTGATCTAATTCTCTCTTTCTCAAATTTATTCATTTTTCAATCCTTTCACTCTGGCTGCTGACTCTAGACTGAGCCTGATTCGTTAGCCCTAACCAGAAAAGAAAGGGAACATTTTCGATTTCGAAAGAATTTTATTGAATAATTACAACAACAACATCAATAATACAGAGCATGTACAATTAACGATACTGTTTATTGTCTTCAATATGTTTCACTAATGCACTTAAAGCACATTGAAGTCTATTCACATGTGCTATATCAACTTTAGCGGCGAAACATAATTGATCCTCCATTTTAAATTTACTCAAGTATATCACATATCTTGCATATACTGCATCCCATTCCGGACAAAGACGTGATCCTATTGTTATTTCCACAGCAATGTTTGTTGCTATTGTAATATTATCATCAACACAACTATCAACTTCTAATAGGGTAAAAATTACACTCATCGCCATCACAAATATATATCCAAATGAGTAAAGTCAAAACTGTTCTTCTTCTCACTCCTTTGAATTCTATTCACAGACTAATAAAACTATAGCAAAAAACCCGTTCCTTATATTCCCACCGCCGCTACTATGTAAACAAGCCCTCTGATTGGCTGAGAAGGAAACACGTGATCTAACTGTTTCCGGGAAACTCATAACATTTGGCTCGAGAGCAACAACAACAAATACTATTTCTGGACACCATGACATTCACGAACGATTACGCAATTAAGTTCTCGGGAATTCACTTCCCCCTCAAGTCCTAGATCAAAAACATTGTTCCCGTTAGAATTCAATGCGCATGTGCAACCTTCGTTCCGGAGTTATTACACATAGAAACATCAAATAAATCGACCTTGGAAAAAGAGGTCATTGACCCCATTACGTAATCATTCTCCCTAATGACTCTATGCCCATATTTGGTGGCCCTGTCAGTATTCTATGCCCATAAAAGGAGCCCTGACACGAGTCAATAAGGCCCTTCTACTCGCAATAGCACAGTGATCGGAAACGTGGTTCACTAGCACTCCTGAGAGGTCGCAACTAACATTCAGAAACAAATTATCAATCACAGATGCAGAAGCTCCAGATATTCTGGTTGGAATATTATCAGAAGGAGAAAGACCATAACTATACATACGATTCAAAAAACTTCTTGCTTTCGAATTCACATCTTGCACATTATTCAAATCGACATTAAAATCACCACTTATAAAGCAAGGTAATCACGAATCCGGTATTTTATCCAGCATATTATCCATCAGGTCCAAAAACTCATCCACATTTACTGACGGGGCCTATAAACAACAACAAGAAATATTTTCAGCCCAGACATTGAAACCTCTAACACCATAGATTCAAAAATCATTTCTCGATATACAGTAATATCCGGCCATTGCTTAACATTTTATCCATTTTTCACATAAATTGCAAGGCCACCATGCTGTATTTCCACTTGATTCCGAAAAAACAACCTATAACCCGGTATATCCAATATCAGCATACTCGACATTCATTCCACTCTCAACCTGGTCTTCATTCATGATACCCTCACTCATCTGAGAAAAATCAACAAGATGACTCCCAAGATCCTTCAATCTATTCAAATTTAACTAAACCATTATCAAACATCGAAGACGGACAAGAGAACGAAGTGAGAGAAACAAAACTATTTAACTTACCCCAAATTTTCATTCCACCATCAAGGTCCGAGGAAATAAAACGGCCATAATCATTTCAATTTTTAACTGCATCCTCTACTTTATTAAGAAAATTTCAAAAATTACAAAATTATTATAACCGTTAAACTATTTGTTTGGAAATTTTAGGTCCCTTAAATTTCTGCGCCCGGGTTAAGCACCCCCTCTGTCCCTCTCCTAAAACGCCCTCTGCTTCAATGAATAAATGAATGCCATCTTCAAAAAAAAGAACTCATTAAGTAGATAAAAGCAGCCTTCAGTGTGTTTAATTTATTGTTATATCAATGAAAATCATTGTCTTTCAAAAGAACTGTCGGTACTTATGTGTACTGGCTGCAAATATGCAGCCAGTACACACTCTAAAATTTGGATCTACAGGTACGGGGTTGAGACAACTGAGACGCTTGGGAGATAGATAGGTTATATACATAATTTGAGCTGCATATTTGCACATTGGGGGTTGGTGGGTAAGTATAGCGGTACTGCATGCAAAATGTAACTTAATCTAACCAAAATACCAACTGAATATTTATTAGAATATAGCTACAATGTAGTTTACTACCTAGCCGAAGCTAATTGTCTCCGTATACAAACAGCAATAAACCGGTTATTGTCTGATTGTATAGATCAAAATTTTCGAGTGTCTACTGGCTAACAGATAAGTACCGAATTCTCTTCATTGGCTGTCAATGACGACAAACAACTGCAAACGATTGCACATATTCAACGCATGGGAGGTAACTTCCTCCACGACTCAAGGAAAATACGTCAATGTGTGAATTTAGCAGTTACAAAGCTAATTACTAGAGAAGAAGTGAATACTTAAGCAACCTGACTGGTGTTCTAGAAAACACCTCTGATGAACTTGACAAACTGGAAAAACTAAAGACAAATTCTACCTTTTGACTAATTAATGAACAATTGACTAATTGATGAATTTGACTAATTCATCTAGTTTGTCCGGCGGTTGTCTGCCTGTATGATTTTTCTTTTATTACTGTTTATTGTTATGATCACTGAGAATGATAAATCGAAATAATCTTATAGATGGGCTGGAAAAAAAACTGTGGTAAGTTGGGAATCGGAAATAGCTTAGAATTTTTTGTTCGCGATATTTGTTTATAATAGCTTAGAAGCAAATCCTTTGGCCTAGTGATTGCGCTAAAGCCTAATCTAATCCGACCAACAATAGTTACCATATTTTGACAGAGTTTTGAGTTCACAACTCACCTCCCCCCCACCCGGATTATAATTCTGCGTTCAGAACGAGAGCATTTATAAGTTAAAAAGCTGTGCAAGATGCTATTCAATATCTGAAGGAATTTCCATCGGTAGTAGAATAACCAAATGGTCTTAATCCGCAATAAACACTCACTATCACTTTTCTCCCCTTGTTCGTTTTCTGATTAATCCAATTAGAAATATTATTGCTCAAATTTATAAATGTAATTTCAAACAAACAAAAATAAGTTAGTTGAAGCTACTCTAGTTATTATGAAGTTATAAGTTCTTTTCTTGCAAAAATAAGTTGGTTGAAGAAAATCCAATGTGAAAAACAGAATTTAGAAGACACGAAAAAACGTTTTACCAGCAAATATAGTACCAAAGTTTTTGCAAAGCAAAAACATTTTATTTATCCCAAGATGTTCTTTGTTTAGATGTTGTCCTGGGACACAGAAAATGATTATATGTAGTGCAGAAGTCAGTTGGAAAAGTTAATAGAAAAGTTGATCCTTCCTAAAACCGCTATTTAGAATAGAGTATTTCGAATAATTGAGTTAAACTCCACTAAAGGAAGGGGAAAAGGGCAAAGTTTTTTTTCCACTCTTTGGTTAACATCTTTAAACCATGAATTCAGTTAATCTTTTCTTCTAGAATTTGAAAAAAATTACCACGCCATTTTCAAGGCAATTTGTAAGTTTATAATCGAACTATTTGTATTTTAAATTCCTTACTAACTTCTTGGGCTAAGAAGCATTCAAGTTAGGACCAACTTTTCCCCGTACTTTTCAAACTTTAATAAGTTGGGTTAAAAGTTTGTTCTTATTACCAATATTATAGGATTACTTTAAAGGCGGAAAATAAAAAAGGATAAATGGTGGTCTAATATTAAAACCCATAGAAAAAGCAAAAGTAAATTTTGATCAATTAAAGGGGTAGCCTATGGGTTCCATAAATATCTCCAACTTGATGTTTTGGCATTGCCATACTTTACAGGCCGTACTTACAGAAAGGGAAATTTGCTGTGGGTGCCGCTGGTACTTTAATTTTGAACTCCTATCCCGATGAAAATTTCAAGATATTTACGAGTTGTCTTATAATATTTAATATGTTTACATATAATCGGCCCTTTCCTCCGTTTCTTTTGATGCTGAGTCCCTTTCCTTCAGAAAAAGTCAAATAACCACGAAACAAATTCCTTTGTACGCGCCTGCTTAGTTGCGAGGAGGGAATATTTGGTGGGTAAGATGTTTCTAATGTATATTTTAACCTTTATTAATATGTGTTTTGCTTGTCAATAATCAACGATTAAGCAATCGTGCAATGATCAACTGATAAACACATTGCTTTAGGGGAAGGGAGCACAGCAGTGATAAGATATTGCTTGCGCACATTAATTCTTTTTCTTCTAGAAATACGTGGTCCTACAAGTTTACATCTAGGAGCTCCAATCTATAATTTGGTTCTTAAGAATGAGTGACTTTAGCTGGCCCTCTCCCAAACAGTATTCCCGATTATTATCTCTATATTTTGGCTTAAACTTCATTTTGAAGCTTGTTGGGAACTTTTAAGAACGAAACTCTATAGATGAGGTTGGTATATTTTCGGGGGAAGGGAGTTTTCCTTAAGGTCTAGAATATAAAATGTTAGTATGAAAAGAATAAGCCGAAACAGCTTGATGAGCATTGAAACCTATCAAGTCTCTCCAAGGCAAATGCAATGTTTGCTGCCACGATCTGGACTGACTGATCGTACGGAGAAATAGCTTCTCACCACCAGGTATACATCTTGGAAAGCCACGCGTACCAAACAGTTCCACCAAACTTTGAGGCGAAGCTCAACTACGATTGGCAGAGTCCTCAAACACCTGGGAGAGTCTCGTAAAACACTTGGTGCACTCCCAAACACGTTTGACAAAGTTCCAAAACGATTTGCTCAGTGTCCAAAATGTTTGATATTGTCCTGTAAAAGACTCGGTGCACTCCCTAAAACGCTCGGTAAAATTTCACTACGATTTGCACAGTCCTGTAAAACACTCGGCACAGTTCCACCATGATGGGAAAAGCTCAACTACGATTGACAGAGTCCCCAAAACTCCTAACAGAGTCTCGTAAAACACTTGGTGCACTCCCCAAAACGCTTGGCAAAGTTCTCTCATGATTTACACAGTACCCAAAACGCTTGATATAGTCGTGAGTAGAGGACTAAGTACCATTTTGCCTAGACGTATAGAAATTACCATGCTATTTGCTTGAGGCCATAGGAAAAACATTTCGAGAGCATGTACCTATGGATTTGGGTGGATTATGTTCCTTGGCGTCTTTCCAGAGCATGTACTTATGGATTTGGGTGGATTATGTTCCCACCCATGCTATTATAAGGGCTTATGTTCCCTCCCATGCTATTATAAGGGCTTATGTTCCTTCCTATGCTTTTATAAGGACTTATGTTCCTTCCTATGCTATTCTATAGCACCATGTTCCTTCCTATGCTATTATAAGGGCTTATGTTCCTTCATATGCTATTATAAGGGCTTATGTTCCCTCCCATGCTATTCTATAGCGCTATGTTCCTTCCTATGTTATTCTATGGGACCTCTACACGTGATTAAACACGTTATGAAACTACGTGCTATTTGCTTATGCCCCGTTGGTACCTTTCCAAACGAGCGGGGATTCCCCACCGGTTCCTAAACATTGCAAAAAAGTGAGCAGTATGAGCGGGGATTCCCCACACAAGTTAAAATTGGATGCTACAATGAGAATTGTTTGATTGACATTTGCAAAAAAGGGGTAGGGGATTTGCGGATTGGAATGTAACTCGAGAGTAGTTTGTTATTAAAAAATTGGATGCTACAATCAGAATTGTTTGATTGACATTTGCAAAAAAGGGGTAAGGTATTTACGAATTGGATTGTATGAAGGTGGAAAAAAAAAGAAAAAAAAGGGTTAAACTGATTATCAGTTAAGGTAACCCCTCGGGGTTGTTAAGTCAGGCAATTTGTTATAAATTTGAGACAACATCAATCTTTGAAAATGGTTAATGCTGATAGAATGACATTGTGAGTTAACCTAGCTTTACCTCTCCGATGTGTTCTGTATAATACACAAGTTGTGTTTGAACAGTGTTGTCAGTTTAAAATAGGGTCCAACGTTATAGTATACTAAAAAGTTGATACTAAGAGCGATGTAGATGGCAAGAAAATAATTTTAATAAAGAAATTCAGAACAAACCATAGAAATCCTTGCAAATCAAGTAGTAAGGTGTATGTGAGTACGAACCATCAAGGATCATAAGCACCAATGACCCTAACCAGCAGAGACATCAACCCCCCAAAGGTCCCCTATCCCCAAACTCGAAGGGTGCCCCCGCACCACCCACTTTTTGGCCCCCTCCCCCCATTTTTTTTTGGCAATTGACATTTTTTCTGATAACAAGTATCATTCATTAATATCGTAGCTTTAAAATGTGAAACTTAATTACATTTTTGGATCGAAAAATAAAATATTTATATATAATATGGGCTAATAAGGGTTTTTGACCATAAACTCTAGTTTTTCGTAAGAAAATTATAAAAAATGCGATTCTCTGGTTCAAATGTGAAAATAAAGTCAATTTTTGGATCTAGAAATAAAACTTTTTCCTTAAAATCTGAGCTAATAAGGGTTTTTGACTGTAAACTCTAGTTTGTTGTAAGAAAATTATGGAAAATACAATTCGCTGGTTCAAATGTGAAACTTAAGTCCATTTATGGATCGAAAAATAAAACTATTTCCCTAAAATCTGAGCAAATAAGGGTTTTTGACCGTAAACTCTAGTTTTTTGTAAGAAAATTATGGAAAATACAATTCTCTGGTTCAAATGTGAAACTTAAGTCCTTTTTTAGATCGAAAAATAAAACTATTTCTGTAAAATCTGAGTTAATAAGGGTTTTTGACCGTAAACCCTATTTTTTTTTTGTAAGAAAATTATGGAAAATACAATTCTCTGATTCAAATGTGAATATTAAGTCCATTTTTGGATCGAAAAATAAAACTATTTCAGTAAAATCTGAGATAATAAGGGTTTTTGACCGTAAACTCTAGTTTTTCGTAAGAAAATTATGGAAAATAAAATTCTCTGGTTCAATTGTGAAACATAAGTTCATTTTTGGATCGCGAAATAAAACTATTTCCGTAAAATTTGAGCTTATAAGGGTTTTTGACCGTAAACTATAGTTTTTTTTGTAAGAAAATTATGGAAAATACAATTCTCTGATTCAAATGTGAAACTTAAGTCCATTTATGGATCGAAAAAATAAATTATTTCTTTAAAATCTGAGCTAATAAGGGATTTTGACAGTAAACTCTAGTTTTTTGTAAGAAAATTATGGAAAATACAATTCTCTGGTTCAAATGTGAAACTTGAAGTCCCTTTTTGGATCGCAAAATAAAACTATTTCTGTAAAATCTGCGTTAATAAGGGTTTTTGACCGTAAACTCTAGTTTTTTGTAAGAAAATTATGGAAAATGCAATTCTCTGGTTCAAATGTGAAACTTAAGTGCATTTTTGGATCGAAAAATAAAACTATTTCCGTAAAATCTGAGCTAATAAGGGTTTTTGACCGTAAACTCTAGTTTTTTGTAAGAAAATTATGGAAAATATAATTCTCTGGTTCAAATGTGAAACTTCAGTCCATTTATGGATCGAAAAATAAAACTATTTCCGTAAAATCTGAGCTAATAAGGGGTTTTGACCGTAAACACTAGTTTTTTGTAAGAAAATTGTGGAAAATACAATTCTCTGCTTCAAATGTGAAACTTAAGTCAATTTATGGATCGAAAAATAAAACCATTTCCGTAAAATCTGAGCTAATAAGGGTTTTCGACCGTAAACTCTAGTTTTTTGTAAGAAAACTATGGAAAATACAATTCTCTGGTTCAAATGTGAAAATTAAGTCCATTTATGGATCGAAAAATAAAACTATTTCCCTAAAATCTGAGCTAATAAGTTTTTTTGACCGTAAACTCTAGTTTTTTGTAAGAAAATTATGGAAAATACAATTCTCTGGTTCAAATGTGAAACTTAAGTCCTTTTTTAGATCGAAAAATAAAACTATTTCTGTAAAATCTGAGTTAATAAGGGTTTTTGACTGTAAACTCTAGTTTTTTTTTGTAAGAAAATTATGGAAAATACATTTCCCTGTATCAAATGTGAATCTTAAGTCCATTTTTGGATCGAAAAATAAAACTATTTCCGTAAAATCTGAGCTAATAAGGGTTTTTGACCGTAAACTCTAGTTTTTCGTAAGAAAATTATGGAAAATACAATTCTCTGGTTCAAATGTGAAACTTAAGTCCATTTATGGATCGAAAAATAAAACTATTTCCGTAAAATCTGAGCTAATTAGGGTTTTTGACGGTAAACTATAGTTTTTTTTGTAAGAAAATTATGGAAAATACAATTCTCTGTTTCAAATGTGAAACTTAAGTACATTTTTGCTTCGAAAAAATAAAATTTTTCTTTAAAATCTGAGCTAGTAAAGGCTTTTGTCAGTAAATCTAGTTTTGTGTAAGAAAATTATGGAAAATACAATTCTCTGGTTCAAATGTGAAACTTGAAGTCCCTTTTTGGATCGCAAAATAAAACTATTTCTGTAAAATCTGCGTTAATAAGGGTTTTTGACCGTAAACTATAGTTTTTTGTAAGAAAATTATGGAAAATACAATTTTCTGGTTCAAATGTGAAACTTAAGTCCACTTTTGGATCGAAAAATAAAACTATTTCCGTAAAATCTGAGCTAATAAGGTTTTTTTTACCGTAAACTCTAGTTTTTTGCAAGAATATTACGGAAAATACAATTCTCTGGTTCAAATAGGAAACTTAAGTCCATTTATGGATCAAAAAACAAAACGATTTCCATAAAATCTAAGCTAATAAGGTTTTTTCACCGTAAACTCTAGTTTTTTTGTAAGAAAATTATGGAAAATACAATTCTCTGCTTCAAATGTGAAACTTAAGTCCATTTATGGATCGAAAAATAAAACTATTTCCGTAAAATCTGAGCTAATTAGGGTTTTTGACCGTAAACTATAGTTTTTTGTAAGAAAATTATGGAAAATACAATTCTCTGGTTCAAATGTGAAACTTGAAGTCCCTTTTTGGATCGCAAAATAAAACTATTTCTGTAAAATCTGCGTTAATAAGGGTTTTTGACCGTAAACTCTAGTTTTTTGTAAGAAAATTATGGAAAATACAATACTCTGGTTCAAATGTTAAACTTAAGTCCATTTTTGGATCGAAAACTAAAACTATTTCCGTAAAAATCTGAGCTAATCAGTTTTTTTGACCGTAAACTATAGTTTTTTGCAAGAATATAACGGAAAATACAATTCTCAGGTTCAAATATGAAACTTAAGTCCATCTATTGATCAAAAAACAAAACGATTTCCATAAAATCTAAGCTAATAAGGGTTTTTCACCGTAAACTCTAGTTTTTTTGTAAGAAAATTATGAAAAATACAATTCTCTGGTTCAAATGTGAAACTTAACTCCATTTTTGGATCGAAAAATACAACTATTTCGGTAAAATCTGAGCTAATTAGGGTTTTTGACCGTAAACTATAGTTTTTTGTAAGAAAATTATGGAAAATACAATTCTCTGGTTCAAATGTGAAACTTAAGTCCATTTTTGGATCGAAAAAATAAACTATTTCTGTAAAATCTGAGCTAATAAGGTTTTTGACCGTTAACTCTAATTTTTTCTAAGAAAATTAATGGAAAATACAATTCTCTGGTTCAAGTGTGAAACTTAAGTCCTTTTTTGGATCGAAAAATAAAACTATTTCTGTAAAATCTGAGCTAATAAGGGTTTTTGACTGTAAACTCTAGTTTTTTGTAAGAAAATTATGGAAAATACAATTAGTTGGCTTAAATGTGAAACTGAGGTCCATTTATGGATCGAAAAATAAAACTATTTCAAAAAATCTGAGCTGATTAGGGTTTTTGACCGTAAACTCTAGTTTTTTGTAAGAAAATTATGGAAAGTACAATTCCCTGGTTCAAATATGAAACTTAAGTCCTTTTTTGGATCGAAAAATAAAACTATTTCCGTAAAATCTGAGTTAATAAGGGTTTTTGACTGTAAACTCTAGTTTTTTGTAAGAAAATTATGGAAAATACAATTCGTTGGCTCATAGGTGAAACTTAAATCCATTTTTCGTTAAGTCTCAGACTGAATAAATTCGTTATCAACATCCTTTGTCAGGTACATAAAATAAAATTGACAAAATCAAAATTTCAGTATGAATAAATTCATTATCAACACCCTTTGCCAGATATCTCAGATAAAATTGACAAAATCTAAGTATCAGTAGTGAATATTTTTTTTACAACATCCTTTGCAAGATACATTGAATAAAATTGATGAAATACAACTTTCAGAGGGAAAAATTTTCGATCAACATTCTTTGTCAGATACATCAAATAAAATTTACAAAATCCAAACATCAGAAGGAATAAACGCATTAACAACATCTTTTATCGCATATGTAGGATAAAAATGACAAAGTCTAGGTATCAGAGTTAATTTTTTTTAACAACATCCTTTGCGAGATACATCGAATAAAATTGATAAAATATAAGTGTCAGAGTGAATAAATTTTTCTATCAACATCCTTTGTCAGATAGATCAAATAAAATTGACAAAATCTAAATTTCAGAATGAATAAATGCTTAAACAACATCCTTTATCGGATATGTCGGATAAAATTGACAAAATCTAAGTATCAGAGTGACTAAAAATTTTTATCAACATTTTTTTCTCGGACACATATGATAAAATTGAAAGAATCTAAGTGTTGGTGTGCATAAAGTTTTTTTTATCAACACTGTTTGTCAGATTCATCAGAAGAAATTGACAAAATCTAAATATCAGAATGAATAAATTCATTATCAACGTCATTTGTCGGATATGTCAGATAAAATTTAAAAAATCTAAGTATCAAAGTGACTAAATTCTATATCAACATCCTTTTCTCGAACATATAGGATAAAATTGACAGAATCTAAGTATCGTTGTGAATAAATTTTTTTTATCAACATCCTTTGTCAGATAAATCAAATAAAATTGACAAAATGTAAGTTTCAGAATGAATAAATTCATTATCAACATCCTTTGTCGGATATGTCGGATAAAATTGATAAAATATAAGTGTTAAAGTGCCTATTTTTTTATCAACATCCTGTGTCAGATACATCAAATAAAATTGACAAAATCTAAATTTCAGAATGAATAAATGCTTTAACAATATCCTTTATCAGATATGTCAGATAAAATGACAAAATCTAAGTATCAGAGTGACTAAATTCTATATCAACATCCTTTACTCGGATACATAGGATAAAATTGACAGAATCTAAGCGTCAGTGTGAATAATTTTTTTTATCAACATCCTTTGTCAGATACATCAAATAAAATTGACAAAATCTAAATTTCAGAATGAATAAATTCATTATCGACATCCTTTGTCGGATATGTCGGATAAAATTGACAAAATATAAGTGACAGAGTGAATAATTTTTTTTATCAACATCCCCTTGTCAGAAAACATCCCTTTGTCAGCACGTAACCTCGTCTAAATTAACCATAAAAAATGAAATAAAGCTATGTCGACTTTGCATGTCTCTCTCACTATGTATGCGCCGTCGCGGTGTACACTCCATGTCTTTCTTGTCAATTTTATCCAATATAGCCGACAAATGATGTTGATAATGCATTTAAAGGATGTTGGTAAAGCATTTATTCACTCTGATACTTAGATTTTATCAATTTTATCCTACATATCCGACAAAGGATGTTGACAATGAATTTATTCACTCTGACACTTAGATTTTGTCAATTTTATCCGATGTAACTGGCAAAGGATGTTGATAAAAAAAATTTCACTCTAACACTTAGATTTTGTCAATTGTAATCTATGTATCTGAGAAACGGATGTTGATGTAGGATTTAATCACTCTGATAGTTAGATTTTGTCAATTTTATCCAACAAATCTGATAAAGGATGTTGTTAAGGCATTTATTCATTCTGATATTTAGATTTTTTCAATTTCGATTCGATGTATCTGACAAAGGATGTGGATAAAAAAATTTTATTCACTCTGACACTTAGATTCTGTCAATTTTATTCGATGTATCTGGCAAAGGATGTTTTTAAAAAAATTATTCACTCTGATACTTATATTTTGTCAATTTTATCCGAAATATCCGACAAAGTATGTTGATAATGAATTTATTCATTCTGAAATTTAGATTTTGTCAATTTTATCCGATGTATCTGCCAATGGATGTTGATAAAAAAAATGTATTCACTCTAACACTTAGAATTTGTCAATTTTATCCTATGTATCCGAGAAAGGGATGTTGATATAGAATTTAGTCGCTCTGATGCTTAGATTTTGTCAATTTTATGCAACATATCCGATAAAGGATGTTGTTAAAGTATTTTTTCATTCTGAAATTTAGATTTTGTCAATTTTATTTGATGTATCTGACAAAGGGATGTTGATAAAAAAAAATTTATTCACTCTGTCACTTATATTTTGTCAATTTTATCCGACATATCCGACAAAGAATGTTGATAATGAATTTATTCGTTCTGAAGTTTAGATTTTGTCAATTTTATTTTATGTATCTGACAAAGGATGTTGATAAAAAAAAATTTATTCACACTGACACTTAGATTCTGTCAATTTTATCCTATGTATTCGAGAAAAGGATGTTGATATAGAATTTAGTCACTCTGATACTTAGATTTTGTCAATTTTATCCGAAATATCCGACAAAGGATGTTGATAATGAATTTATTCATTCTGAAATTTAGATTTTGTCAATTTTATTTGATGTATCTGACAAAGGATGTTGATAAAAAAAATTTATTCACACCAACACTTAGATTCCGTCAATTTTATCATATGTGTCCGAGAAAACGATGTTGATAAAAAATTTTAGTCAACCTCATACTTAGATTTTTTCTATTTTATCCTACATATTCGATAAAGGATGTTTTTTAAGCATTTAATCACTCTGAAAGTTAGATTCTGTCAATTTTATTTGAGCTATCTGACAAAGGATGTAGAACGAAATATATATTAACTTTGAAACTTGTATTTTATCAATTTTATTCGATGTATCTGGCTAAGGATGTTGTTAAAAAAAATTCACTCTGATACTTGGATTTTGTCAATTTTATCCGACAAAGGATGTTGATAATACAATTATTCGTTCTGAAATTTAGATTATGTCAATTTTATTTGATGTATCTGACAAAGGATATTGATAGAAAAATTTATTCACTCTGACACTTATATTTTATCAATTTTACTCGATGCATCTTGAAAAGGATGTTGTAAAAAAAAATATTCACTCTGATACTTAGATTTCGTCAATATTATCCGACATATCCGACAAAGGATGTTGATAATGAATTTACTCATTCTGAAATTTAGATTTTGTCAATTTTATTTGATGTATCAGACAAAGGATGTTGATAACAAATTTATTCAGTCTGAGACTTAACGAAAAATGGATTTAAGTTTCACTATTGAGCCAACGAATTGTATTTTCCATAATTATCTTACAAAAACTAGAGTTTACAGTCAAAAACCCTTATTAACTCAGATTTTACGGAAATAGTTTTATTTTTTTATCCAAAAAAGGACTTAAGTTTCACATATGATCCAGAAATGTTTGCTTTTACTAATTTTCTTAAAAAACAAATATACTTTAAGGTCAAAAAACCCTAAGTAGCTCATATTTTACGTAAAAATTTTTACTTTTCAATCCATAAATGGACTCAAGTTTCACATTTGAGCAAACGAACTGTATTTTCCATAATTTTCTTACAAAAAACTAGTTTTCAGTCAAAAACACTTATTAGATCAGATTTCACTGAAATAGTTTTATTTTTCGATCCAAAAAAAGGACTCAAGTTTCATACTTCAACCAGAGAATTGTATTTTCCATAATTTTCTTACAAAAAACTAGAGTTTACGGTCAAAAACCTTCTTAGCTCAGATTTTACAGAAATAGTTTATTTTTTCGATCCAAAAATGGACTTAAGTTTCACATTTGAACCAGAGAATTGTATTTTCCATAATTTTCTTACAAAAAACTAGAGTTTACGGTCAAAAACCCTAATTAGCTCAGATTTTACAGAAATAGTTTTATTTTTCGATCCATAAATGGACTTAAGTTTCACATTTAAACCAGAGAATTGTATTTTCCATAATTTTCTTACAAAAAAATTAGAGTTTACGGTCAAAAAACCTTATTAGCTCAGATTTTACAGAAAGTTTTATTTTTCGATCCATAAATGGACTTAAGTTTCACATTTGAACCAGAGAATTGTATTTTTCATAATTTTCTTGCATAAAACTAGAATTTACGGTCAAAAACCCTTATTATCTCAGATTTTACGGAAATAGTTTTATTTTTTGATCAAAAAATGGACTTAAGTTTCACATTTGAACCAGAGAATTGTATTTCCCATAATTTTCTTACAAAAAACTATAGTTTACGGTCAAAAACCCTTATTAACTCAGATTTTACAGAAATAGTTTTATTTTTCGATCCAAAAAGGGACTTAAGTTTCGTATTTGAACCAGAGAAGTGTATTTTCCATAATTTTCTTACAAAAAAATATAGTTTACGTTAAAAAACCCTTATTAGCTCATATTTTAAAGAAATAATTTATTTTTTCGATCCAAAAATGGACTTAAGTTTCACATTTGAACCAGAGAATTGTATTTTCCATAATTTTCTTACAAAAAAAAACTATAGTTTACGGTCAAAAACCCTAATTAGCTCAAATTTTACGGAAATAGTTTTATTTTTCGATCCATAAATGCAATTAAGTTTCACATTTGAACCAGAGAATTGTATTTACCATAGTTTTCATACAAAAAACTAGAGTTTACGATCAAAAACCCTTATTAGCTCAGATTTTACGGAAATAGTATAATTTTTTGATTCAAAAATGGACGTTAGATTCACATTTGAATCACAGAATTGTATTTTCCATAATTTTCTTACAAAAAAAAACTAGAGTTTACTGTCAAAAACCCTTATTATCTTAGATTTCACAGAAATCGTTTTATTTTTTGATCCAAAAAAGGACTTAAGTTTCACATTTGAACCAGAGAATTGTATTTCCCATACTTTTCTTACAAAAAACTAGAGTTTACGGTCAAAAACCCTAATTAGCTCAGATTTTACGGAAATAGTTTTATTTTTCAATCCATAAATGGACTCAAGTTTCACATTTGAAGCAGAGAATTGTATTTTTATAACCCCGAGGGGTTACCTTAACTGATAATTAGTTTAACGCTTTTTTTTCTTTTTTTTCCATCTTCATACAATCCAATTCGCAAATCCCTTACCCCTTTTTTGCAAATGTCAATCAAACAATTCTGGTTGTAGCATCCAATTTTTTAATAACAAACTACTCTCGAGTTACAATCCAATCCGTAAATCCCCTACCCCTTTTTTGCAAATGTCAATCAAACAATTCTCATTGTAGCATCCAATTTTAACTTGTGTGGGGAATCCCCGCTCATACTGCTCACTTTTTTGCAATGTTTAGGAACCGGAGGGGAATCCCCGCTCGTTTGGAAAGGTACCAACGGGGCATAAGCAAATAGCACGTAGTTTCATAACGTGTTTAATCACGTGTAGAGGTCCCATAGAATAGCATAGGAAGGAACATAGCGCTATAGAATAGCATGGGAGGGAACATAAGCCCTTATAATAGCATAGGAAGGAACATAAGCCCTTATAATAGCATAGGAAGGAACATGGTGCTATAGAATAGCATAGGAAGGAACATAAGTCCTTATAATAGCATAGGAAGGAACATAAGCCCTTATAATAGCATGGGAGGGAACATAATCCACCCAAATTCATAGGTACATGCTCTGGAAAGACGCCAAGGAACATAATCCACCCAAATCCACAGGTACATGCTCTGGAAATGTTTTTCCTATGGCCTCCAGCAAATAGCATGGTAATTTCTATACGTCTAGACAAAATGGTACTTAGTCCTCTACTGTCGTGTGAAACACTCACACACTCCCCAAAACTCTCAGAACAGTTCCACCGTGCTTGGCAAAGCTCAACTACGATTGACAGAGTCCACAAAACACCCGGCAGAGTCTCGTAAAATACTTGGTGCACTCCCCAAAACGCTTGGCACAGTTCCATCACGATTTGCATAGTCCCAGAAACGCTTGATTTAGCCCTGTAAAACACTCGGTGCACTCCCAAAAACGCCCTTCAAAATTTCACTACGATTTGCAAAGTCCTGTAAAACACTCGGCACACTCCCAAAAATACTCAGCACAGTTCCACCATGCTTGGCAAAGTTCAACTACGATTGACAGAGTCCCCAAAAGACCTGGCAGAGTCCCGTAAAACACTTGGTGCACTCCCCAAAACGCTTGGCAAAGCTCCACCACGATTTGCACAGTGCCCAAAACGCTTGATACAGTCGTGTAAAACACCCGGCGCACTCCTCAAAACGCTCGGCATCTCAGAGTGATTAAATTCTATATCAACATCCCTTTCTCGGATACATGGGATAAAATTCATAAAATCTAAGTATCAGAGTGAATAATTTTTTTTATCAAAATCTTTTATCACTTACAACGAATATAATTGACGAAATCTAAATATCAGAGTGAATAAAAGCTTTATCAGCATCATTTGTCGGATATGTCAGATAAAATCGACAAAATCCAAGAGTTAGACTGAATAATTTTTTTTTTATCAGTATCCTCTGTCAGATACATCGGATAAAATTGACAAAATCTAAGTATCAGATTGAACAAATGCTTTATAAACATCATTTGTCAAACATGTCGGATAATATTGACAAAATCTAAGTACCAGAGTGAATAAATTCATTATCAACATCCTTTGTCGGGTATATCGGATAAAATTGACAAGATCTAAGTATCAGATTGAATAAATACTTTATCAACATCCCTTTCTCGGATACAGGGGGTAAAATTGACAAAATCTAAATATCAGAGGGAATAAATTCATTATCAACATCCTTTGTCAGATATGTCGGATAAAATTGACAAAATCTAAGTATCAGAGTGAATAAATGCTTTAACAACATCCTTTAAATGCATTATCAACATCATTTGTCGGCTATATCGGATAAAATTGTTCAAAATCTAAGTATCAGATTGATTAAAATCTACATTAACATCCATTTCTCGAATACATGGGATATAATTGACAAAATCTATGTGTTAGAGTGAATAAATTTTTTTTATCAACATCTTTTGTCAGATACATCGGATAAAATTAACAAAATCTAAGTATCAGAGTGAATAAATGCTTAATCAACATCCTTTGTTGGATATATAGGATAAAATTGACAAAATCGAAGTATCAGAGTTATTAAATTCTACATCAACATCCCTTTCTCGGATACATTGGGATAAAATTGACAAAGCGAAGTATCAGAGTGAATAAATACTTTATCAACATCCCTTAAATGTATTATCAACATTATATGTCAGATACATCGGATAAAATTGACAAAATCTAAATATCAGAGTGCATAAATGCTCTAGCAACATCCTTTGTCAGATATGTCGGATAAAATTGACAAAATCTAAGTATCAGAGTGAATAAATTCATTATCAACATCCTTTTTCGGATATGTCAGATAAAAGTGACAAAATCTAACTATCATAGTTATTAAATTCCATATCAACATCTCTTTCTCGGATACATGGGACAAAATTGACAAAGTCTAAGTATCAGAGTGAATAAATGCTTTATAAACATCCCTTAAATGCATTATCAACATCATATGTCAGATACATCGGATAAAATTGACAGTATCTAAGTACCAGAAAGAATAAATTCGTTTTCAAAGTTTCTATCAGATACATCAGATAACAGTCATAAAATCCAAGTTCTATTAATTTTGACTTCATGCATCTATACGTTGAATTTAGGTTAGACCGGTTATAGATGGCAGCACACCCGCTCAGACACACAGTCATAGGGAGAGAGATATGCGATAAGTTGAGTTAATTTAAGTTCACTTAGAGTGGCCACTCTAAGTTTTAGAGTAAATAATTTTTTTTATCAACATCTTTTGTCAAATACATCGGATAAAATTGACCAAATCTAAGTGTCAGAGTGAATAAATTTGCTTATCAACATCCTTTGTCAGATACATCGGATAAAATTGACAAAATCTAAGGACCAGAGTGAATAAATGCTATATCAACATCCTTTGTCGGATAAAATTGACAAAATCTAAGTATCAGAGTGATTAAATTCTATATCAACAACCTTTGTCCGATAAAATTGACGAAATCTAAGTGTTAGAGTGAGTAATTCTTTTATCAACATCTTTTTCCAGATACATCGGATAAAATTGATAAAATATAAGTGTCAGAGTGAATAAGTTTTTTTTTATCAACATCCTTTGTCAGATACTTCGAATAAAATTGACAAAATCTAAATATTAGAGTGAATAAATGCTTTAACAACATCTCTTATTGGATGTGTCGGATAAAATTGACAAAATATAAGTATCAGAGTGATTAAATTCTATATCAACATCCTTTTCTCGGTCACATAGGATAAAATTGAAAAAATCTAAGCGTTAGAGTGATTAAATTTTTTTATCAACATCCTTTACCAGATGTATCGGATAAAATTGATAAAATCTAAGTCTCAAAGTGAATAAATTCATTATCAACATTCTTTGTCGGATATGTCGGATAAAATTGACAAAATATAAGTATCAGAGTGATTAAATTCCATATCAACATCTCTTTCTCGGATACATTGGATAAAATTGACAAAATCTAAGTATCAGAGTGAATATTTTTTTTTATCAACATCCTCTGTCAGATACATCGGATAAAATTGACAAAATCTAAGTACCAGATTGAACAAATACTTTTAATGTGAATAAATGCTTTATCAACATCCTTTAAATGCATTATCAATATCATTTGTCGGATATATCAGATAAAATTGACAAAATCTAAGTATCAGATTGATTAAATTCTATATCAACATTCCTTTCTCGAATACATGGAATAAAATTTACAAAATCTAAGTGTTAGAGTGAATAAATTTTTTTTTCCACATCCTCTGTCAGATAGATCGAATAAAATTGACAAAATCTAAGTATCAGAGTGAATAAATGCTTTAACAACATCCTATATTGGATACGTCGGAAAACATTTACAAAATCTAAGTATCAGAGTGATTAAATTCTATATCAACATCCTTTTCTCGGATACATAGGATAAAATTGACAAAAAAGTGTTAGAGTGAATACATTTTTTTTATCAACATCCTTTGCCAGATACATCGGATAAAATTAACAAAATCTAAGTATCAGAGTGAATAATTTTTTTTTCTTATCAACATCCTTTGCCAGATACATCGAATAAAATTGACAAAATCTAAATATCAGAATGAATAAATACTTTATCAACATCCTTTATCGGATATGTCGGATAAAATTGACAAAATCTAAGTATCAGAGTGATTAAAATCTAAGTATCAGAGTGATTAAATTCCATATCAACATCCATTTCTCGGATAAATGGGATAAAATTGACAAAATCTAAATATCAGAGTGAATAAATGCTTTATCAGCATCCTTTGTCGGATATCTCGGATGAAATCTAAGTATCAGCGTGATTAAATTCTATATCAACATCCCTTTCTCGGATATATAGAATAAAATTGACAAAATCTAAGTAACAGAGTGAATAATTTTTTTATTAACATCTTTTATCAGTTACAACGATTATAATTGACATAATCTAAATATCAGAGTGAATAAATGCTTTATCAGCATCATTTGTCGGATATGTCAGATAAAATTGACAAAATCTAAGTGTTAGAGTGAATGAATTTTTTTATCAACATACTCTGTCAGATACATCAGATAAAATTGACAAAATCTAAGTATCAGATTGAACAAATGCTTTATCAAAATCATTTGTCGAAGATGTCAGATAAAATTGACAAAATCTAAATATCAGAGTGAATAAATGCTTTAACAACATCCTTTACCGGATATGTCGGATAAAATTTACAAAATCTAAGTATCAGAGTGATTAAATTCTATATCAACATCCTTTTCTCGGATACATAGGATAAAATTGAAAAAATCTAAGTGTTAGATTGAATAAAATTTTTTTTTATCCACATCCTTTGCCAGATACATCGGATAAAATTAACAAAATCTAAGTGTCAGAGTGAATAATTTTTTTTCTTATCAGCACCCTTTGTCAGATACATCGAATAAAATAGACAAAATGTAGATACTAGAGTGAATAAATGCGTTAACAACATTCTTTTTCGGATATGTAGGATAAAATTGACAAAATCTAAGTAACAGAGTGATTAAAATCTAAGTATCAGAGTGATAAAATTCCATATCAACATCCCTGTCTCGGATAAATGGGATAAAATTGACAAAATCTAAATATCAGAGTGAATAAATGCTTTATCAACATCCTTTAAATACATTATCAACATCATTTGTCGGGTATATCGGATAGAATTGACAAAATCTAAGTATCATATTGATTAAATTATATATCAACATCCATTTCTCGAATAAATGGGATAAAATTGACAAAATCTAAGCGTCAGAGTGAATATTTTTTTTATCAACATCTTTTGTCAGATACATCAAATATAATTGTCAAAATCTAAGTATCAGAGGGAATAAATGCTTTATCAGCATCCTTTGTCAGATATCTCGGATTAAATCTAAGTATCAGAGTGATTAAATTCTATATCAACATCCCTTTCTCGGATACATAGAATAAAATTGACAAAATCTAAGTAACAGAGTGAATAATTTTTTATTAACATCTTTTATCAGTTACAACGATTATAATTGACATAATCTAAGTATCAGAGTGAATAAATGCTTTATCAACATCATTTGTCGGATATGTCAGATAAAATTGACAAAATCTAAGTGTTAGAGTAAATAATTTTTTTTATCAACATACTCTGTCAGATACATAGGATAAAATTGACAAAATCTAAGTATCAGAGTGATTAAATGCTTTATCAACATCATTTGTGGAAGATGTCGGATAAAATTGATAAAATCTAAGTACCAGAGTGAACAAATTCATTATCAACATCCTTTCTCGGGTATATCTGATAAAATTGACAAAATCTAAGTGTCAGATTGATTAAATGCTTTATCAACATCTTTTTATCGGATACAGGGGGTAAAATTGACAAAGTTTAAATACCAGAGTGAATAAATTCATTATCAACATCCTTTGTCGGATATGTCGGATAAAATTGACAAAATCTAAGTATCAGAGTGAATAAATGCTATATCAACATCCTTTGAATGCATTATCAACTTAATTTGTCGGCTATATCGGATAAAATTGACAAAATCTAAGTATCAGATTGATTAAATTATATATCAACAGCCCTTTCTCGAATACATGGGATAAAATTGACAAAATCTAAGAGTTAGAGTGAACAATTTTTTGTTATCAACATCCTCTGTCAGATACATCGGATTTAATTGACAAAATTTAAGTACCAGAGTGAATAAATGCATTATAAACATCCTTTGTTAGATATGTCGGATAAAATTGACAAAATCTAAGTATCAGAGCTATTAAATTCTATATCAACATCCCTTTTCTCCTATACATGGGATAAAATTGACAAAATCTAAGTATCAGAGTGAATAAATACTTTATCAACATCCCTTAAATGTATTATCAACATTATATGTCAGATACATCGGATAAAATTGACAAAATCTAAGTACCAGAGTGAATAAATGCTTTATCAACATCATTTGTCGGATATGTCGGATAAAATTGACAAAATCTAAGTATCAGAGTGAATAAATTCATTATCAACATCCTTTTTCGGATATGTCAGATAAAAGTGACAAAATCTAACTATCATAGTTATTAAATTCTATATCAA
Source organism: Artemia sp. Qi Xiang Cuo (assembly GCF_049724085.1). NCBI lineage: Eukaryota > Metazoa > Arthropoda > Branchiopoda > Anostraca > Artemiidae > Artemia > Artemia sp. Qi Xiang Cuo. The sequence continues at coordinate 51,100,118 of NC_142803.1, forward strand.
CATCCCTTTCTCGGATACATGGGATAAAGTTGACAAAGTCTAAGTATCAGAGTGAATAAATGCTTTATAAACATCCCTTAAATGCATTATCAACATCATATGTCAGATACATCGGATAAAATTGACAAAATCTAAGTACCAGAAAGAATAAATTCGTTTTCAACGTTTTTATCGGATACATCAGATAATATTCATAAAATACAAGGTTTATTCATTTTGACTTCATGCAACGTTTCGTTGAATTTAGGTTAGACCGGTTATAGATGGCAGCACATCCGCTCAGACACACATTAATAGTGAGAGAGATATGCAAAAAATTGAGTTAATTTAACTTCACTTAGAGTTTCCACTCTAAGTGAACCTAAATTAACTCAACTTTTTGCATGTCTCTCTCACTATGACTGTGTGTCTGAGCGGGTGTGCTGCCATCTATAACCGGTCTAACCTAAATTCAACGTAACGATGCATCAAGTCAAAATGAATAGAACTTAGATTTTATGACTGTTATCTGATATATCCGATAAAAACTTTGAAAACGAATTTATTCTTTCTGGTACTTAGATTTTGTCAATTTTATCCGATGTATCTGAAATATGATGTTGATAATGCATTTAAGGGATGTTAATGAAGCATTTATTCACTCTGATGCTTAGATTTTGTCAATTTTATCCCATGTATCCGAGAAAGGGATGTTGATATAGAATTTAATAACTATTATAGTTAGATTTTGTCAATTTTATCTGACATATCCGAAAAAGGATGTTGAAAATGAATTTATTCACTCTGATACTTACATTTTGTCAATTTTATTCGACATATCCGACAAATGATGTTGATAAGGCATCTATTTACTCCGGTACTTAGATTTTGTCAATTTTATCCGATGTAGCTGACATATGATGTTGATAATGCATTTAAGGGATGTTGATAAGGCATGTATTCACTCTGATACTTATATTTTGTCAATTTTATCCCATGTATCCGAGAAAGGAATGTTGATATAGAATTTAATAGCTATGATAGTTAGATTTTGTCAATTTTATCTGACATATCCGAAAAAGGATGTTGAAAATGAATTTATTCACTCTGATACTTAGCTTTTGTCAATTTTATCCTACATATCCGACAAAGGATGTTGATAATGCATTTATTCACTCTGGTACTCAGATTTTGTCAATTTTATCCGATGTATCTGTCAGAGGATGTTGATAGAAAAAATTTATTGACTCTAACACTTAGATTCTGTCAATTTCATCCCGTGTATTCGAGAAAGGAATGTTGATCTAGAATTTAATCAATCTGATACTTAGATTTTGTCAATTTTATCCGATTTAACCGACAAATGATGCTGATAATGCAATAAAAGGATGTTGATAAAGCATTTATTCACTCTGATACTTAGATTTTGTCAATTTTATCCCATGTATCCGAGAAAGGGATGTTGATGTGGAATTTAATCACTCTGATACCTATATTTTGTCAATTTAATCTGACATATCCGACAAAGGATGTTAATAATGAATTTATCCACTGTGGTATTTATATTTTGTCAATTTTACACCCTCTATCCGATAAAGGGATGTTGATAAAGCATTTATTCAATCTGATACTTAGATTTTGTCAATTGTATCCGATATACCCGACAAAGGATGTTGATAATGAATTTATTCACTCTGGTACTTAGATTTTGTCCATTTTATCCGACATGTTCGACAAATGATGTTGATAAAGCATTTGTTCAATCTTATACTTAGATTTTGTCAATTTTATCCGATGTATCCGACAGAGGATGTTGATAAAAAAAATTATTCACTCTGATACTTAGATTTTTGCAATTTTATCCCATGTTTCCGAGAAAAGGATGTTGATATGGAATTTAATCACTCTGATACTTAGATTTTGTCAATTTTATCCTACATATCCGACAAAGGATGTTGATAATGAATTTATTCACTCTGACACTTAGATTTTGTCAATTTTATCCGATGTATCTGGCAAAGGATGTTGATAAAAAAAATTTATTCACTCTAACACTTAGATTTTGTCAATTTTATCCTATGTGACCGAGAAAAGGATGTTGATATAGAATTTAATCACTCTGATACTTAGATTTTGTCAATTTTATCCGACATATCCGATAAAAGATGTTGTTAAAGCATTTATTCACTCTGATATTTAGATTTTGTAAATTTTATTCGATGTATCTGACAAAGGATGTTGATAAAAAAAAACTTATTCACTCTGACACTTATATTTTATCAACTTTATCCGATGTATCTGGCAAAAGATGTTGATAAAAAAATTATTCACTCTAACACTTAGATTTCGTCAATTTTATCCGACAAAGGATGTTGATATAGAATTTAATCACTCTGATACTTAGATTTTGTAAATTTTTTCCGACAATGGATGTTGATAAAGCATTTATTCACTCTGGTACTTAGATTTTGTCATTTTTATCCAATGTATCTGACAAAGGATGTTGATAAGAAAATTTATTCACTCTGACACTTAGATTCTGTCAATTTTATCCGATGTATCTGACAAAAGATATTGATAAAAAAAATTTATTCACTCTAACACTTAGATTTTGTCAACTTTTTTCCTATGTATCCGAGAAATGGATGTTGATATAGAATTTAATCACTCTTATACTTAGATTTTGTGAAATTGCTGTGTTGTCTGTCCGGGAAGCGAATTCAAGAAAGAGTTTCTTACTTACTTACTTAGAATTTTGTCATAATTTCTTGAATGAGATGTCTTTTATTGTTTATCCATGTGGCAAATTCACTGACAAATTTGTTACTTACCTACTTACTTACTTACAATTTTTTCATAATTTCTTAAATGAAGTTTCTGCATTGTGTATCCTAGAGGCGACTTCAAGAAAGAGTTTGTTACTTACTTAGAATTTTTTCGTAAATGTCTTTTTTGTTTATCCAGGAGGCGAATTCAAGAAAGAATTTGCTACTTACTTAAAAATTTTTCATAATTTCTTAAATGAAATTTCTGCATTTTGTATCCAAGAGGTGACTTCAAGGAAGAGTTTGTTACTTACTTACAATTTTTTTCATAATTTCCTTAATTAAATTTCCGTATTGTGTATCCAAGAGGTGAATTCAAGAAAGAGTTTGTTACTTACTTACTTACAATTTTTTCATAATGAAAAATCCAACAACGGATGTTGATAAAGAATTTATTCATTCTAATACATAGATTTTGTGAATGTTATCCCATGTGTCTGACAATAGATGCATGCAAAATCCTTTTCTTACATCTCCGATGTTTCAAGGGACATTCTAAACGTTTGATATGTTAGCAAACTCTAAAAATAATGAATGCATAACAATGTAATAAATAGTATATTTTTAATGAAATAATGACATGTAGAATATTAATACAAAATATATTATTATACATTATTAATATCAATGAGCAAATTTGGACATTTTGAATCTGTTCCATAAAACAGTTCAACATGTTCTCTCTTGATATTGTAGCTATTGTCTTCTCTTAGCTCGTAATCAGTAGAATAATCATTATTCCATTTTGAGTCATACACAATATTTACTGGCGGGTCACCGAAAGGTTCAATATGCGTTTCGTCTTTGGTATTATATGATTCATTAACTGTTTGATCAGTGGTAGTAACGTTTGCTGACACTTTGTTTTTCATCGATTCATCTTTATATTTCTTAGTGATTTTTTCTACTAATGCCCTTTTTATTTTTCCGGCAATTTCACTGTCTATTAAAAACATTATTTTTACAAAGGTAACAGTTTCGGCACGTTGACAAGATATGGTTAATGATATTAGTAGAAGAGTATGCCTTTCTTCTTTTGACCTTCCGTTGAATGCTAATACCCGAAATCTGACGAAAGGTTGTATCAGTAGGTATTGTGTTACCTGCAACAGTAGCAAGGAGTTGTCCTCTATCATCAACGATTATTTTTATGTTGGAATTCTCTTTGAGCGCAATCATCTCTGGAGATTTCAGTCTCGTATATCCACCAAACATAAGAGTTGAATTTTTTCGGTACTCCAAAGAAATTTAATTCCTTACTGTCATGACAATGCACGCATACGTTTCAGATAGTGCTACCACTTGTACTTATTTCATAGTTTAAATACTTCTCCTTGTCAGTATTCAATGCTACAATAACACTATCATGTGAACACAATTTCTTAAAATGCTCCATCTTCACTTTTTTAAAGATATGACTTATGTGTTTATCGTTCCACTGCGTAAAAAATACTGATTTAATACATGCAATAAACTAGTTAGTGTTGATAACCTGCCATAAATTACCAGTGGGAAAGCCGCATCGTGTCTTTGAGCAAGCATAGAGTACAGTTGTTAAAGACATAAGCATATTTCATGTCATTTAGAGATTCGTGAAAAAAAAATTGAATAATTTCGAAGTAAAAAAAAAATTTTGTCCAATAGAAAAAAAGTGCTACTACAAGCAATATTTTTCTAATAGTAAAAGTCACGACTAAAATTTCTATATCATTCTCATTTTGAATTTGGAAAATATTAAATGTGATTTTTTTGTTTTAAGTATGTTACATGTCATTCTAAGAGATGTAAAAAAAAGTTGGAAAAATATATCATTCAAAAAAAAAATAATAAAAAAAGTTAAAAAAAAACAAAACAAAAATGGGGGGAGGGGGCCAAAACGTTGGAGGGGAGGGGGCCCCCTTGGAGTTTGGGGATAGAGGGCCTTTGGGTGTTGAGGTCCCTGGTGGTTATGGTCATTGGTGCTTATGATCCTTGACGGTTCATACTCATTAACACCTCACTACTTGATTTGTAAGGATGTCTATGAATTGTTCTGAATTTCTTTATTAAAATTCTTTTCTTGCCATCTACATCTCTATTAGTATCACATTTTTAGTATACTATAACGTTAGACCATATTTTATATTGACAACACTGTTCAACTCCAATTCGCAAATGATATACCCATTTTCGCAAATAGAGTTATTTTTACGCAATTGGTACAATTGTCAAATTAGAATAATTCTAACTATAGCATCCCATTCCTCATTCTTTAATTACCCGTGAGGTATTCTTAACCAACGGAATACCTTTTCGCAAATACCTTTTCGCAAAAAATTCGCAAATAGAGTTATTTTTACGCAAATGGTACAATTTTCAACTTAAAATCATTCTAACTAGAGCATTCCATTCCTCATTCTTTAATTACCCGTGATGCATTCTTAACCATCGGAAGTTTAATTTTGAATAATGAACCAGGAAAGAAATAAACATGTTATGATGATGGATGAACGAACTTGCTAAAGCACATATCCTCTAAACCAGTCTGATTGCATTATACAATCTCACTCCTAGTTCCAAAACGTGTTTGATCACTTTATAGGTCCATAATATGGGAGGTTTTGGTCGCTTTATACGACTCTTTCAATCAATAGGATCATCACTACTGTTGTATAGATGCATATGTGACAATATAATGATCACAAATGACTCATTTGCACTCATTTATTTAATCATCAATTCCTTATTGACTCAACAAAAAGATTAAATGACTAATTAAATCGACTTGGTATTTTCAGCAAGACATTTATTTTTCATAGTTTTTCATATTTGTATGCTAATGTTAAGTTAAGCTTCTTTTTATCAAATCCTATCCGGTTCTATTATCAGACAACGACCTATTAGATTTTATGGGTTGTTCTTAAGCATGGGTCGAAGCCACCGTTAACAGGAACTGAGGTATGTTTTGGGAGCAAGGTGATCTTCCAACGATATAAAAAAAAGAAAATTCAAGGAAAATAAGGTGAAATAATAGACAGTCAGAGGGCTTGAGCAATGAGACCTCTTTTTAGCATGCTAGACCCTTATTAGATGTTATCCCCTTGGCAAACACTACCAACTTCCGCAATGATTGCAGCTTTACATGTTCTAGCAAAAGGGGAAGCTAAATTAGAAATGTATTTATTTGGGAAAGAAGGGATTGGAGTCCTTTGATACATCGTGCGTTTATCTTTTCTCGTTATGTACCATGGTGGTTTTTTATTTGTATTTCAGAAATGAATATTCTATAGTAAATTACCTAAGAATTTTCTTTTCAGCCTATATCGAGGAGCAGATAAGAGAGCAGATAATGGAAATTCTAGCACTTTCAATATCATTGCTAAGGAGCAATAAGTGAACAGTAATTACTATAAAACAGTAAGTGTAAAGCTAAGTTCTGACTGAGGAACGCAAGTTGCCCCATCCTCACTTGCTGGAAGGATGCTCTTCCCGTGAAGAAATCCCTGAGTTTGCCAATTGATACGATTTTTAATATTGTCATACTTAGAAGTACTACTGGGTAGAGGGGCGGATCCAGGATTTTTTTTAGGGGGGGGGGCGCAAAATAGGTTGATCCAATAAACTTGCGTTAGGAGCAAGTTTGATTAACGCAAACTTGCGTTAATTAGGTAAATTACACTACTTTAGACTACGATAGGGGGGGGATGCCCCCTCAACCCCCGGATCCACCACTGATTGGGTAAGGGGACATAAAGGATATGCCATTCGACCCAAAACGCTCTCCTCCTCCCAAAAGAAGTTTAAATTTGACTCCGTATATGTTATATTTTTCCATACCAAGCAAGTTTTATTAGCCACATACAAAATAAGAAAGAAAAAAAGAGCCTGCAAACTATGCAGGACCGGATCCAAGATTTTTTTTGGGGCGGGGGATGTTTTGCAAAAGCATTTTTTCTGGTGGAGTTTTTATAAAAAGAAGTAAAAAAAAACGCATCAAAAAATTGTATATATTCATTTTTGTTAAGTTTTTACAAGTCGGAAAAAATTTTTTGGGGGAGTTTAAACCCCTACCCCTCTCTGGATACGGTCTTGCACATATGGGGATATTTTTGAGGTGGAAGCAGTAACTGAAAAATTCTTGAAAAGTGCTTAAAATTTTGAGATTTCAGTAGGGAGGATCGGAGACAGGGATCACTGTCTCTTCAGGCCAATGCTCAAGAGAACTTAGTTCCTTGGAATGCCAGCAAAGATGAAATGAACGTAACTGTCCTCCTGAAAGGTCAGATAATTAAAGATTGATGTAGACAAAAATTGAATGACAAACCAAATCGTATTCCAACCTTAATTTTTACTCCCTCTACGGCCGAATTTCGGCCCTGTACAGCCAAAGCTAACCTATATGAAAATTAACAAAAACTTTTAATTTTTCGTCACGTAGTCTTTGCAAGCTGAAGGGACTAAAACCTTTTATTCTCAACCTAAGCCCCTCCGTGCCTTTTTTGGGTTAAAATACCTCATATTGAGGCCATTTGTTAAATTGAGGTCCCTACGGGTGAGCCTTCCTACCCATCTGGAGGAATAGAAATTTAACAACAACTTTAAAAAGGAGATTTTTCTAGCAGCTCCACCTCCTATTATTCCTATCGACCATCGATGCCTCTGCTTCCTGGACACTTAAAGGTGACGATGAGTGTCACTTGGATGCCTTTGAAACCAAATCTCCACCACAGATCACTGGTATTACTTACCATGACGGAGTTTCTAACTTCAAGCTTAACCATATCTTGGAAGTCAAGTATGAGACTAAAATAAATCTACAACAAAACCCGACGGCTAGGCCATCGCATAGATAGCACAACGCATGGATAGCATTGTTTTCCTGAATTTAGCCTTCGATAGACGATTACATGGTTCTAGCCCTTGAGGTAGCCCTTCACTTCACAAAAAAGGTTGACAGAAAAATGTTAATCCTATTACCTACCGCAACTTCTTCACCTGGCCGGAGTAGAAGCTATTATATGAAAGACATTAATGAACTGGTAAATAAAGTGGCCCCGAAATGATTTACGAGGACGGATGGGATTAAACTCAAGCAAGCCAAACCGTTGAAGGGCAATTTCTTTTCAAGTTTTACTGGTTACAGGATACAAATTCATTGCCCAAACCTGGTTCTAAGCAGTGGCATAGTTTCACCAAAATCCTGGGGGACAGAGCTGGAGCCGATTTTCCCAAATAAAGTGAAAATGACAAAGAAAACTGAAAAATAAGCCATATAGTATCATAAAGATAAATATATACTAAAGAAAACTTACCCGGTTCAATGAATGCTTGAATTATGCAGATTTATCTTGGTTTTGACCAGATTTTTAAACAAACTAAAATTCAGCTGGGGGGAAACTGGTGCCAGGGGGACCGAGGTCTGGAAGGGGCAGTTGTACCTCTGCCCTATAAGAAATTACATCCCAGGCTCCAAGTGAAACCAGATGGTAAAAAGCATCATTCAAACAGTTCGTGGTAACAAACTGTAAGTAAGGTGTGGTGTGGCTCAATAGTAAGAGAAACTTTAAGAAGCAGAGTCTTGGTAATCCAAAGAATTGAATTTTTTTGCTTATTCAAAATATTTAGAATTCATTTTATTTAATGGTACCCATCAAAAGTTACGAGCCTGAGAAAATTTACCCAATTTTTGAAAAAGGGAGGAAGCACCTCCAAAACGTCAAGTGGTCTCAATGAAAATCTATCCATCAGATTCAATATACCAGAGAACCCTAGTGTAGAGGTATTAAATGTAGAGATAGACATTTTGTTCAACATAGTCTAAAAATCGAATAGCTTTGTCTTTGAGGATGGCTCAACCCCCCCCCCCCCCCTCCACAGTCCCCAAGGGAAGTGCTGAAAGTTATGAACTTTGCCCATTGTTGACATATAGTTTTGGTTTGTGGGAATTATACAGACGTTTTCAGGGGTATTTTCTGGTATGGGGGGGGGGGTCAGGGGGGTTACGTGGGAGAATCTTTCCATGAATTTGTTATGGGGGAAGGGAATTTTCCATTGAGGGAAGCCGGATTTCCCAGCATTATTTAAAAAAAAGATCAGAACTTAAAAAAAAACAAGTTTTTTTTAACTGAAAGTAAGGAGCAACATTAAAACTTAAAACGAACAGAAACTATTGCGTAATTGAGGGGGTTCGCCCCCTTGTCAATATTTCACTCTTTGCGCTAAAGTTCTTTTAATACTTTTAAAAGATTTATTTAGTCTAATTAAACGGTCTTTGCGATTCAGGAGTCATTATTAAAGAATTGGGAAAAAATTGAAACTTTAGCGCAAGGAGCGAGGTATTGACGAGAGGGTAACCGCCCTCATATACGTAATAATTTCTGTTCATTTTAAGTTTTAATGTTGCTCCTTACTTTCAGTTAAAAAAAAACTTGTTTTTTTTTGTTTAATTTACTACAGGAATAGATACTGTTTTCTTATTTACCTAAATTAGTTGTATCTAGAAAAAACACGTCTGGGGTATACGCTAAAAAAAAAGAAGGTCAAACGGGGCTAGCTTAAATAGTAGAGCTTTAGAATGTCAAATTTGGGGGTTGAGTTTGAATTAGGGCAACTTTTTCGTCAGAAAAATTTGACAAATTGAGAATATATTCCTTTTTGAGGAAACTTAGCAACTTGTTAATACAATATCGATATTCGACTACTTCACTCACGGAGATGAAATAATGTAATTAAAGGGTTGGAGGATGGGGTAATTTTCCTCTTCATAAATGAGGATTTCCAAAGTTATAGCTTTTCCAAGTCTACCCCGTCTTGTCTCAAGGCTGGGGAATCGAGTTGAACCTTTCAAGGAAAGCTTGTTGGGAGGATGAGCGAGGCGACTTAAATGTTTTGTGTTTGTATAAAAGGGGGAAACAGTTTTGCTTTTCGCCTTACAAAAAAGTGTGTATTACGTTTTAAATTCTTTTTTTAAGCGCGTAGCGTAAAAGAAGAAAAAAGGAAAAAACTATAATAAGTAAATAATTGTTCACTGGCCAGTGAAAGAGAGAAGGACAAATATGAATACTTAAGCCAATTTAACTTAAGCCAATTCAAAGACCAAACTAAAAGAGCAGAAAATCAAAGATGTGGAACAGAACAGGAAGAGAAGCTAAAAATAAAAAAATTATTTAAATACAAAATAAAACAAACCAAATATACCACCATTTTTCCCGAAAAAATCCTAGTAGCAACAATATTTATAATTTGATTTACTTCTGTTACAATCAGAAATAGATGTGAATTATTCTGCTGGCAAAGATATTCCATATTAGCATATCTTAGCTATCTCTTATGAATTTTTCTTGGGTAACAGACATTTACCTAAAGCAGCTACTGCTAAGCCAAAAAAGACTATAAATATAGAAAAATATTGATGTCGGAAAATAATTCTAGCACGTGCCTGGAGAAGGGGAAACACGAGGGAATTGTTCATTTTAATCTTTCATCATTTGCACACAAACAATTTGACGAACAGAAAAGGTCAATATGAAAAAATTGGGAAAGAGGGTGTTTTTAAGGCCGTTAAAAGTGAAATTAGATGCTGAAGGTTTGATGCATTCCTCAATATTGATTGAAGAGGAGAATTTTTATGTAAATCCAACAAGACTTTCAACAACTTTAGAAACATAGAAACATAGAAACATAGAAACTTTAGAAATATAGAAACATAGGGATTAATGAAATGGCACAAAGGTTGTGGGATATACAGATTTCGAATCTTTAATAATGTAACTTGTTTACTTTTTATTTTCTTTATTTTTTGGCAATGCCACTGCTTTGGCAACACAGTGGAAGCTTCTTTGACATATAAACAAGAAAAAATAAAAATAACACTAAGCATCAAACCACTGATAATCAAAGTAACTAATAAACAAATTAAGGCAAAACTGACTTAGCAACACAAGAAAAGATCTAAAAAAACACAGCAGATCTGTGGCTAGTAGGAATGAAAGAAAAAGTAACAATTAAATAAGAAGAAAAAGAAGAAAAAGAAGAGGGAATAAAAAGGAGAACAGTGATATGAATATTTCACATGTATGCAATAACGCATCAACACAACATCACCATTTGTCAACTGTACTGGCAATTGAATAAGTCAAACTCAAAAAGAGCAGAAGTTAATCTGTGTAGGGGCTTAAACCCTATGCTTTCTAAAAGCTAGAATATAATTTGTGCTTTACTGAAAAAAATTCAAATGAAAAAAATGAGCATTGTAATTTTAATATTCATATGCTGATATTTATTCCTTAAAATATTAATTAATTTTTTATCTCTTAAAGTTATAAAAGTGAAACCTTTTAAAAGAATTTTTTTCAGTAAAGAACAAATTATATTCTATCTCTTAGAAAGCATAGGGTTTAGAACCCTATACAGATTAATTTCTGCTCCTTTTGAGTTTGAATTATTTTGATTTCTTTTGTTATCCTCAAAGACATAAGTTCCATACCTTTCTGATAGGCATAGTCAAAATTTTGATTGTAACTGTTTGGGAAAATAATAGGCGTGGAAGGAGACATTTGCCCTCTGATCACTTTCGACAAATAAAAAAAGCACTAGTCCTCTCAATTTCCAATCGAATAAGCCCTTTTTGAAGCTTTCTACGACAAAACTTTCTATAAAAACGTTATATGCCCCAAGGGCATAACTTAATACCCTTGTCGTCAGAGCTATGAGGGGAGGGTTATCATCCTCAAAGACACAATTTCCAGACCTTTCAACTACGTTGAACAAAATGGCTGTATCAAAATGTTCATCGGAAATGTTTGTGGAAATGATTGGGGTGAGGCGATTCTAAATCTGATTACTTTCGATTATTAAAAAGGGCCATAGCCGTCTCAATTTCCAACCGAAAGAGCCCTTTTTGAAGTTTTTACGACAAAACTTTCTACATGACATTATGTGCCCCCAGGGCATAACTTACAACCTTAGCCCTGAGGGCTGTGGGGGGTTGTCATACTCAAAAACATAATTTCCGGACCCTTCAACTACGTTCAATAAAATTGTTGTATCAAAATGTTGATCGGAAGTGTTTGGGGATATGATGGGTATGGGGGGGGGGGTTTGGGTTCGCCTTCCGATCGCTTTCGATTATTAATAAAGGCACTAGCCCTCTCAATTCCCAATTGAATTAGTCCTTTTTGAAGTTTCTACGACAACGCTGGCAGAGACCTAATTTCCAGAAATTTCAACTGCGTTGAACAATATCCATCTCCAAATTTTGATTGGATGTGTTTGGGGAAATAGTGGGTATGAGATGGGCGTCAGTTGCCCTCCAACCACTTTCGAATATTAAATAGAGCACTAGCGCTTTCAGTTTCCAATCGAATGAGCCCTTTTTGAAGTTTCTACGACAACGCTTTCTGTAAAACCTTATATGCCCCCAGGGCATAACTTATAACCCTTCTGTAAGTTATGCTGTTTGTCATCCTCAAAGACATAATTTTAGGACTTTTCTACTACGTTGAAAAAAATGGCTATATGAAATTTTTTATTGGATGTTTTTGGGGAAAAGGTGGGAGTGGGAGGGGTGTTAGTTTTCCTCCGATAACTTTTGACTATTAAATTGAAATTTTTGAGTATTAAACTTCCAATCAAATGAGCCCCTTTTCAAGTTTCTACGACAATTCTTTCAATAAGCCCCAGGGCATAACTTAAAACCCTTACCCTGAGGGTTGTGGGGGGGGGTATCATCCTCAAAGACCTAATTTCCAAAACTTTCAACTACGTTGAAGAAAATGGATGTCTCAAAATTTTGATTGGATGTGTTTGAGGAAATGGTCGGCGTGAGACGGGGGTTATTTGACCTTCAATGACTTTCGCCAATTATATAGAGCACTAGCCCTTTCAATTTCCGATCGAATGAGCCCTTTTTGAAGTTTGTACAACGTGACTATCTATAAAAACCTTAAATGCCCCCTAGGGCATAACTTACAACCCTGACCCTGAGGGCTCTTAGGGGGTTATCATCCTCAAAGACCTAATTTCCGAGACTTTTAACTACGTTGAACAAAATGGCTATCTAAAAATTTTGATTGGATGTGTTGGGGGAAAAGGTGGGCGTAATAGCCGTGTTAGTTGCCCTCCAATCACTTTTGACTATTAAAAAGGGCACTAGCCCTTTCAATTTCCAATTGAATGAGCCCTTTTTGAAGTTTTTACAACATCGCTATCTGTAAAAACATTATATGCCCCCAGGGCATAACTTACAACCCTTGCCCTGAGAGCTCGGGGGGGGGGGGTTATCATCCTCAAGGACCTAATTTCCAAAACTTTTAACTGCGCTGAACGAAACGGCTATCCTAAAACTTTTATTGGATGTGTTTGGGGAAAGGGTGGGCGTGAGAGGGGGGTTAGTTGCCTTCCAATCACTTTCGACTATTAAAAAGGGTACTATCTCTTTGAATTTTAAATCAAATGAGCCCTTTTTCAAATTTCTACTACAAAGCTTTCAGTTAAAATCTTATATGCCCCCAGGGCATAACTTACAACCCTTGCCCCGAGGACTATAGGGGAGTGTTATCCTCAAAGATATAAGTTCCGGACATTTCAACTACTTTAAAGAAAATGGCTATCTCAAAATTTTGATTGGATGTGTTTGGATAAATGGTGCGCGTGGAAGGGGTGTTAGTTGCCTTCCAAACGCTTTGAACTATTAAAAAGGGCACTAGCCATTTCAATTTTCAATTGAATGAATTCTTTTTGAAGTTTCTGCGACAACGCTTTCTATAAAAACATTATATGCCCCAAGGGCATACTTACAACCCTTGTCCTGAGGGCTGTGGGGGGGTTTGTCATTCTGGGAGACCTAATTTCCAGAACTTCAAACTCTGTTGACAAAATGGCTATCTCAAAATTTTAATTGGATGTGTTTGGGGGAAAGGTGGGCGTGAGAGAGGGGTTTGTTGCCCTCCAGTCACTTTCGACTGCTGGTCAAGGTATAATTTTGTGTTCCAATTCTGTAAGAACGACTGCTCAAGCACAAGGGCCGTTGAACTGGAATAAGAAATATTCTTAAACCATTGTAAAACTCTAGCTCTAAGGGCGGTGAGTAAGGAGAGGGAATCCTCCCCCCCCCCCTCATGCACGGAATTAATTTATGTTTGTTTCAAGTTTTAGTGTCGCTCTTGACGTTCAGTTGAGAAAACCTGTTTTCTAATATTTTGTTTACGAACTATTTATTCTATAGTTTATTTGATCATTAGTAGCCTATATAATGTATCATGGTAGTATATTTGTATAGTATACATGGTATCATGGTGTCATACATATTTCATCCCTTAGTTCTAGGACTATCTACCTTAGTTCTGCCCTGGGAATCATGTATGGACGAATGAATGATAGACTTGATAGACATGAATGAATGATCTATCAACACGTGAAAAGACATCATTTTTTATACAATCCTAAAAAGGGCTTATTCTAGATTTGCCTCTCACTCAATCGAACTGTCTGTCTTGCTTTTTTCTACAATTGGCCACGCCTTGATGCCCCCAACCGTTTGGTTTCAATTCAAAATCAAAGGAGCTGGGGTTTCAAGACATGCCTAATTGTAGAAAAAGCCGAGACAGATAGTCTGAATGAGTGAGAGGCAAATCTGGAATAAGCCCTTTTTAGGATTGTTTAAAAATTATGTCATTTCAATTGTTGTTAGATAAGTCTATGATTCATTCGTCCATATATGATTCGGAAGAACTAAGGTAAATAGTAATAGAACTAAAGGATGAAAGATCGGATTGTTTTTAGGTTGACGCGTGACGGACAACATAACAGCAGCTGTCAGGGTGTACAAATCAAGTGGGTAAAAAGAGTAACTTTCGTCAACAGCATTAAACTATTACTACTACTAACAACTCACCGCAGCACCAAGCCACCTGAGGCCAACACAGTCACGCACGCTCCTCCTCCGCCCCAATCTATCCAAAGCCTCCAAAGCCTTTTTACACCCTCCCACGAAGTTCGCATTTCCTTTAAATCTATCTTTATGACGTCCTCCCACCCCAGACGAGGACGACCTGCTTTCCGTTTCGCCCAAGACGGCTGGCCGAAAAGAACAATTTTTGGCAATCTATCATCCTTCATCCGCACAACATGCCCTAGCCACCTCAACCTTTCTTTCATTATAGCCCTAGAGAGCGGTATTGAACCAAATTTTTCGTAGAGCCAATTGTTTGAAATACGGTTAGTCAACCGGGGACCCAGAACAATCCTTAAGCAATTTCTCTGGAAAACATCCAGCAAATCTTCATCTGCTTTTCGGAGCGTCCATGCTTCAGAGCCATATTTGACCAATGTCATCACTATAGCTTCTAATATTCTAATCTTGGTTTGCAGACATATCTTCCTGTTCTTCCAAAAAAATTTTAACTGTGAAAAAATACCCTGAGCCTTGACTATTCGACTTTTAACATCTTCACTGCTCCCACCATCTTTACTAATAATACTACCAAGGTAAGTGAAGCTGCCCACCGGATCAGTCTTTTCATTACCCAGCATCACCTTTTCATCTTCACTTATTCCTAGCCTTAGTGACTTAGTCTTCTTAACATTAATCTTCAAACCTATTCTAGCACCCTGAACTCGCAAAACCTCTAATAGTTCATTCATTTTACTCACACTTTGATCTAGAATACTTAAATCGTCAGCATAAGCAAAGTCGAGGAAACTTTCCTCCCCATTTGATTCGGTGGTCACCTATTGCCTTTCCTGTGCTCCTTAATTTTTAAGGGTGTTTGCTTCTCAGAAAACGGTATTAAGAGGCAAATATTTGGAATACACTGTAATAATACACTGTTTAATGGTAAATTTCAAAAATTTTCGGGGCTTCTTGTCAGAAAATGCTATATTTGCCTGAAGATTGGTAGTGAATGAGAAAGGCATGTACGTTCTATCGGCACATTATAGATCTTTAACCTCCCTGGAAATCGGCTAGTTACGTCACTGCTTATCATACTTAGGTTTCTAGAGTCAAATCAAGACCGCCCTCCCAAAACGAAATGGAATATACATGGAACATGGTCTGATCATTGCGAATGGAAGGTTTGGAAATGAATAGGGTCTGGGCAAGTTTACTTGCCTTTCGGGCCCAACTCCAAGTGTTGTAGATTATGCGCTGATTAATACGAAATTTGTACCTGAATCGGTTAATATTGATGTACTAGATTTAGTTGGATCTGATCATAGAGCTATTAAGCTTGAGCTGAAGACTAGGAAGCTTCAGGATGAAGTTCTTCGAGTTAGAAATTTATGTAATGGATAGCTTAGATTAGAGGTTTTAAAAAAATAAACCCGATATAATTTAACTAATAACGATTTTGAAACGTTTAAAAAGGAGCTTATGAGACTGCATGTAAGAAATAAGTTGAAAGCCTTAGAAAAAGGTGGAAAAGACACGCATGGTATAATTATGTAGTTAAATGAAATAATGTGCAGTTGTGCAGTATCGTGTAATCTGAAAAATAAAGAAAAAAAAATGAGTGATATTTTGCTTTGGAATGTAAGTTATTGAAAGAACAGGTCAGATATTTATTGAGTCATTTAAAAGAATGTGATAGAGCTGAAGATCAAAGTTTAAGATTAGCCGAATGTAAAGATAAAAGAAGAGATTATAAAAGTTTAATTAAAAGGAAAAAAAGAGTTTTAGAATAAGAAGAAACTGGATATTACAGATTATTTTAGAAATAAAGATTTTAAGAAGTTTTGGGGTTATATAAGGAATGATATTGGAAATGAAAAAGGAAATACACAGGTGGCTCCAGACGCCAATTCATGGCCTAATTACCTGGAAAGCTTGGAAGGTGATTGTGCAGAAATACAAGAGGTAGCACATACCCCAGAGATTGTTGTTTATCCTATGAAGGAACATGATTATGATTTATGTAGGGGAAGTGAGTAATGATGAGATTAAGTTTGTATTCAAGAATTTAAAAGGAGGTTTGGCCGCGGGTGGAACAAAAAGGCATTATCCCTTTCAATTTCCAATCAAATGAGCCCTTTTGAAGTTAGGCCCTGGTTTTAGTTAGGCCCTGGGGGCATATAAGTTTTTTATTGAAAGCGTTGTCGCAGAAACTTCAAAAGGGCTCATTTGATTGGAAATTGAAAGGGCTAATGCCTTTTTTAATAGTTGAAAGTGATTGGAGAAAGACTAACGCCCCTCTCACGCCCACCATTATCCCAGACACATACAATCAAAATTTTGAGATAGCCATTTTGTTTAACGTAGTTGAAAGTTCTGGGAATTAGGTCTTAGAGGATGACAACCACCCTCGCAGCCCTTAGGGTAAGGGTTGTAATTTATGCCCTTGGGGCATATAAGGTGTTTATAGGAAGTGTTGTCGTAGAAATTCAAAAAGGGCTCATTCGATTGGAAAAGAAAGACCTAGTGCCCTTTTTAATAGTCGAAAATGATTGGAAGGCTTGACATTTTTATAGTAAAGATCGATGTGGGTATAATGTATTATTTTTGTTGTTGTTGTTGTTTAGAACATGGCACTTAGTATCGAAAGAGTTGTCGTAGAAACTTCGAAAAGGGCTCATTCGATTGAAAATAGAAAGGGCAGATGCCCTTTTTAATAGTCGAAAGTGACCAGCAAAAATTACCATAAGTTGGGCTCAAAACCCCTATGCAAACCCAAGGACAGAACATAATTTGAACTTTACTGAAAAAAATATGTGTTTTTACTTTTATAACTTTAATAAATCAAATAATATTAAAATTTTGATTACTAAATATCAGTATATGTATATTAAACTGACAATGCACTTTCATTTTTATTTTTTTCAGTAAAGTAAAAATTATGTTCTGGTCTTGGGAATGCATAGGGGTTTTGAGCCCAACTTATTTTAATTTCTGCTCGTTTTGAGTTTGACTCGGTTAGTTATTGTAATTTCTGTTCGTTTTGGGTTTCATTTATTTATCGATGCTGATTTGTGGTAGTTTGACGCTTGGTAGATTATTTGATTTTATTTTTGCTCATTTTTTGTTTAATGGAGTTCTTAACTTTTATTTGAAAAACTTATTTTGTTGAAAAAGTTTTTTTAATAAATTTCTTAGAGGAATTTCCAGAGGAAATGATTGTTATATTAAGATACAGTATTGAACTCAAAATTGAATGGTAAGTATATTTCTTAGCTATCTCATCATTGTTCTATATTCCAAATTAACCAAATTGCGAGCAGACATACTATTGGACAATACAATTGTGGGTAATTTGGTGGTAGTGCCAATGTTGCAAATATTTTTTTTAGCTAAGCTTTGATAATTGATAGTCTTTAAGATATAGTAAGTGAAGTATATCTACATAGCTAGTAATTATTTAGAGCTATACAATGGTTCAGAATAGAAACTTTGGTCCACCAGATCCCGAAAAAAAAGAAACGACTTAATAAAACACAAATACTTTAGGTTACTTACTTACCGAGCCGGTTCACTGGGTTTTGCTTCTTATTCCATCTGTCCAGAGAAACTTGATTTTCTGCTTCTTTCTCCTTCTTCAATGCTGTTGCACTAATGACACTATCATATTTAATCTCACTTTTATCCAAGTTAATCTACATATACATGTAGCAGTTTCGAAATTTAGACTAATCGCTAATTGTAATTTTGTTTCTGTATATTTTGTAAAAAAAAAAAAAAAAAAAAAAAAAAAAAAAAAAAAAAAAAAAACCGCCTTTTTGGGATGAAGCCTGGGTTCCCCAGAAAAATTAGGGTGGGCAATTCCTAACCCCCCCCCGAATGGCGCTCCTGCTTCTTGGTATGGGCTCAGTTCATTTTCATCATGTCTTAAGTTCGTTCATACAAATATACATTTAAAATATAGCCTACACGTGTGTCAAGTAAATCAAAACATAATTTAAATTTCAGCCTCCAAGCCAAAGAACAGTTTTGTGCAAAACAAGGTCGTCAGAATATTCTTCATGGTGTCCACGGCCTTGGTGCCCATGAAATAATGTAGTACGTAATCCCTGCTTGATTCTAAGGATTATAATGCTTATTCCTTCTCTGATAGATAAATAATACACCACAGAGAACAGTAACAGGACAAAATTAGAAACAGGACTAACAGAAATCCTTTGGTAAAATCAGAATTTAGTAAACATCATAGCTGGTGTAAACCACTATTTAGTTCTTTCTATATGCCCTTTTATAATTGGCAGATGTAATGGTTTACGTAAATTCGAAGATAGTCAGTAAAAGTTGGTATAAGGTCTTTATTGAATAACGTGAGAATACACACAGAGAAAATAAGGTAGCACAAGAACAACTAGCTACGACGAAAGCGAACGATGGACTGCCTTTAGAAATGAGCCAAGAATGTAATTTTCCTGGAACGGAAGTTCCAGCTATTGGTTGTTCAACCATGCCTGGGAATGGACCCTTTCCCACTACTAGTCTTAGTCCCAAACGCCCCCCCCCCCCTGGACTGTTCTCGTTGACATATACATGGCCAAATCTCTAAGAAACGAGACACCAGAAAAAGCCTTCTCGAATTTATGTTCCAAATACTTTACAGATTCTCCCCCCTGTTTTAAGTTAAATTTCCCAAATTTGGCTTATCCCCTTCTCATTAAACCCTCAAACTTTAATTGAATTCAAAACATTCAATACCCTTCCCAAATTATTCACTTCTCACCTACTAACATTCTTCAGCATAAACTAGTAAAAAATTACATAATATAAACACTACACAATACTTGCATAAGTAAAAACTTACATAGTATAAACGAACCACACTAATAACAGTAGTCGGAAACTGGATATTTTAACACTTCATTTTGCCACCACTCTGTAAACCTCTATTTAGTTCTTTATATATGCCTTTTTATAATTGGAAAATGTAATGGTTTACGTAAATTCGAAGATAGTCAGTCAAAGTTGGAATAAGGTATTTATTGAATAATGTGAGAATACACACAGAGAAAATTTGGTAGCACAAGTACAACTAGCTACGACAAAGGCGAACAATGGACTGCCTTTAGAAATGAGCCAAGAATGTAATTTTCCTGGAACGGAAGTTCCAGCTATTGATTGTTAAACCATGCCTGGGAACGGACCCTTTCCCACGACTAGCCTTAATCCCAAACGCCCCCCCCCCCTGGACTGTTCTCGTTGACATATACATGGCCAAATCTCTAAGAAACGAGACACCAGAAAAAGCCTTCTCGAATTTATGTTCCAAATACTTTACACTGGATTGAACTGGGCACCCGGAACTGGGTTGTTTCTAAGGTGGGTAGGCCTGCCAAACTTCCCCCAGGGAAAGGCTTATCTGTAAAAAAAAATACTTATGTTTCATTAGATTTTTTCAAATTTTTACAGTTTTATATATTTCCGGTTCTCTAGAACATTAAAGACGGCCTCCCCTTTGGGTGTCTTTTCACTGATCACAATCAATATCGCAGAGGCACTTGTTTGCTGTTCTCTCAAAATGCTTTGCATAAGGGTTTTACAGGGAAGCCCCGGTGCATATTCAGTTTAAAGCAAGCGAGACAGGCGCCAGTGACAGCAATACTGAAGGGGTGCAATAAGTCAAAATTAAACAATGTTTACTGACTGTGGTGACATACTATTTATGGTAATGGGGTGTTAGATTTATTGATGCAACAAGAAATTTATTCGGGGAAAGAAAAGAATTCCTCTCGATTGGAGCAAAAAAGTGGGGTTAAAATTTAAAATGAGCAGAAAGTAACTTATTATGAAGATTGGAGGTTAGAGAAATTCACAACCCTTAATATAATATGGGTTGATATGCCCTCATAGTGGCTCTGTAAATCCATTGGTGCTTCACTGAACTCAAATTTCGGTGCCTTTACTCAAATAAAGGAAAATAATTTTGATAACTGTCTTATTAAATTTTAAGTTTCCCAGCGCAATTTACGATGCTTTGAACTGTTCTAATTTGAATTTAATCAAATTTTATTTAATCGAAGTGACAATAACTAATAATCCTACAACTAGCTACATAAATATCCTACAACTACCTACAAAGAAAATGAAAATCTTGTCGGACGTGTTACTTATAGCTGGCCATACAATCAAGACACAAAACCCGTTGCAAAACGACATAAAAGGTTACATAAAACAAACAGAGAACGAAAAAAAAGCAGGGCTGCTTCTTTCACCCCAATAATTTCTACAGACTGTTGCAAAAATTCCATAAATAGGCCATTTCAAATAGAAGGAATAGTCCTAGACATCTTGGAGAGGGCTGATTCGGCTGAGAGCCCTAGTGCCCTTTTTAAGACTTGAAAGTGATTGGAGGGCTACCAGCCCTTTTTGCTACCCGATTCTCTTCAAACCCTGAAGGCATCCAATCAAAACTTTTAGATAGCATTTCGTCAAGATTGCCACCTGTAGCACGAAATGGCTAAATGTAGCACAATTTAACCATGTGTCGTACTGTGGTACGTAATACATTGAATATAGCACTTGCAATCTTAAATGACCAAATTGTAGCACTTTCGTGATATATATATAAAAAAAATTTTTATCTTACACGACACAATAAAGAATTTGAAAAATGGCGTAAAGTACATACAAAAAACCGGGGGCCCTGTTTTAGCCGTTTTGTTTCGAAAGATTGGCACAAACTTTAATGTAATCAGACATGGAGTTTTCGTAAACAATAGTCAAAAGGTCAAATCAGTATACCCCTAAGGGCACCGTGACCCCAACCCGAGGCAAGGGCTGTGAAATATGCAAGTTGTCTGTTTCTTAAACACAAATTTTTCAATGGAAGATTTTACAATGGGGCCATTTTTATCCTGAATGTCTGACTAGGTCGAAACTTTCAAGGAGTCATTATCCGGGTTCAAAGTGTCAAATATTTTGTTTTAGGAAGGGGGAGGTAGAGGGCTCAGAAAGAAGCTGACGACGTTTTACTCCCGATCAGGCATATTACCTGCGAATTCTTATTGATTGTTTGCTATTCAGTGTTACTCAAGAGTATACTCTGGAAACGACACGCCTACCCAAATAAATACAAAGAAACTATGTGCATCCGATTTTTCAAATTATTTGCAATATCATGGCAACGTCTAAAAAGTTGGAATTGAAACCCCGAGGGAGTACTGGAAAGTAAGAAGGAGTCAAATATCGCAAAGCAAACATCAGGAAATAAGGGGGAAAAGGAAATCTAAAACCAGCTTTGAAGGAGAGGAAAGGGGCTGAACAGTTCTTTCCCAAATTCAGAAAAATTAAAATAGTGCACTATAACTTCAAACAAAATATACAATTCATGCACGGTCAAGTAGCGAGGAAAAGACAGTTTGTGATCCCAGGCTGTCAACATGGTGTATCTACAATGTCTCAGGAACGACTAAGGGAATTAAGTTGACAATTTCAGATATTAATAAGATGGATTTTGAACTAAATCGAAAGACAGTGTTTGTATCCAGTTTATCAAAACACCATTTCTGTAATATCTTGAGAACAAAAAAAAACGATTTGAGGGATCAAGTTGAAACTTTGAGGGAGCATTGTAGGGGTGGTCACGTATATTTCATATTTCTAATATAAGTGGGGGGGGGGGTTCAAGGGTAGACAAAAAGATGCGAAGTATATCTAAGTCATCCAAATAGGATGTTTGCAATATCATAGACAGCGCAATAGCGCTGCCTAAGTAAAGAACGATGTTGGCACAATGTATTATTTATTTACTTTTTTTAGTTTCCATACCCGGACACTTCGTATCGAAGGAATTGTCGTGGAAACTTCGAAAAGGGCTCATTCGATTGGAAATTTGAGTGGTAAGTGCCCTTTTCAGTAGTCGAAAGTGATATGAGGGCAACTAGCCCCCCCTCCCTACGTCCATCATTCCATCAAACACATCCAATCAAAATTTTGCGATAATCATTTTGTTCAGCGTAGTTTGTTTCCATATAGAAAATATGTTTCTGAGGAGGACAAACCCCCACAACCCTCGGGACAAGGGTTTTAAGTTATGCCCTGGGGGCATAAAGAACGATGTATTCTTCTTCTATTTAACAGCAAGCGGGCTTTTCAGTAAGACTATTTAGCTCTTTTCCTTTTGCTTCACTCTGTGGGCTACAAAGCTACTGGCTTGATTGCCTCATATTTATTATATATATTCAGATATCTTTCAGCAGATCTTTCGACTCTAGGAGTTCAAATATAAGATGATAGATGTCGATTTCTATGCTCTGTGTGCAGGTATAGTTGGCTAGGCTCTTGGCTGATAGTGAGATTTTGTTGTGTTTTAAGTATTTTAACAGTTTAGAAAGCAAGGTATGTTGTGCAGACGTCAGCATATTACATTCAAATAGGCAATGGTCAATTGTTTCATTATTCATATTACAATGCCTGCAAAGAGGGGACAGGGGAATTGAACCACTTGAATTGGAAACCTTATATGAGAATGCAAAGAAATTTAGTCCATTTGTTCCAGAACGAATTCTATGATAAATTTTAGAAAGATACTTATTGGGAAAGGGGGAAAGGATAGGATTAATCTTATTAAAATTAATATCTGATAGCCTCCATCGGTAAATATCTCTAATTGGGATTGGTCTCCCACTTGGCTGGTCAATATTTATAGCATTTTTTGCTATTTCATCAACCTGATGATTACCACTTATGCCAGAGTGGCTAGGAATATACTGAAAGTAAGTTTTTATGCCACTTGAAGCAAGATTATCAATAATACTGTGACAATGATAAGTGTCAATGTCCAACTTATATTGTGGAGCTGAGGCCAGCAACTCAAGGCTTGATGAAGAGTCGGAATAGATGATAATATTATTCGAATTTTCAATGAAAGATTGGTTTTGCTTAAGGTGTTCTAATGCCATGATTATGGCATTTAACTCAGCAGACATTATAGATAAATTATTATATAATCTCTCACCCATTGCAATTTTCTGGTTAGGAATGAAAACACTATTTGCAACTTTCTCATTCATTTTTGACCCATCAACAAATATTTGGAAGTGACTTTTATAGGTAATTGTATTAAGTTCTGCAAATTTTTTCTGGACAAAAGCAATGGGGGTTAAATCTTTATTTCATTTTGAAAAATCAGTATTTATTATGGGAAATGACCAATTCCATGGAGGGGATTGGGGGAAAGTAGGTGCAATAGAATTTGCTGGTACAGGGAACTTCTTTTGAATATTGGCATACTCATCTGCAATACCTCTATACATGGCTGGATTTCTTAACCAATTATGTAATGTGTGTGAGCTATTTGATTCAATTTTTGTAAGATGTTTTATCAAGAGAAAGCTACGTTTCTCCCTTATTGTTGTTAATCCACTCTCCATAAGCGGAAACTTGGTGCTTGTGGGTTTCCTAAGACCAAATATGAGACGTACTATATCATTTGTGTTGTTTCGATTTTTTGCATATGGGTCTTTGCGCATTCACCATAGACAATGAGCCCATAGTCAATATGGGGTCTTATGTGTGATTTATAAAACTGGAGTAAGGTTTTCTCCTTACAACCCCAGGGTGTGGAAAGAAGTCTTTTTAGTATATTTGCTTTTCTATAACATTTTTTATTGTGTTTGAAATGTGGAGGTGGAAATTAAGTTTTTGGTCAAGCTTGAGACCTAGGTAATTAATATTATTATCTTCTGGAATAGTTGTTTTATTTAGAGTTAGTTTTGCATTAACATGGTTTCGCTTCCGGTGAAATTGGATTATTTTTGACTTGGTGGGTGCAATGGTTAAATCTGAATGTTGAGAGAATTTTTCAAACTGGAAAAGTGACTTTTGCAGATTTGACTGTGCTATCTGAAAGGTGTTGCCAGATGACCATAGCACCAGATCATCAGCATATTGTAGATTCGTGTGGGGTGGGTTCATGTCCGAGAGATATAGGGCAAATAGGAGGCAACTGAGGACTTCTCCCTGAGATAGGCCTTTGGATATTGTCTTTTGGGGTGAAGAGGCTGAACCAACACAAACAATGAAACTTCGCACTTCTATGAAGGATTTAATAAAGGATATTAGCTTAGGAGGTACTCCAAGGTTTGCAAGTTTATTTAAAAGGATTTGGTGGTTCACATTGTCATATGCTCCTTCAAAATCTAGGAAAGCTGCCACTAGGATATTATTTTTTGAGAAAGATTCATTTATTGCATATGTTAGCAAAATGAAAGCATCTGTTGAGGAGTGGTATTTCCTGAATCCAGTTTGAGTGTGTGGGATCATGTTATTTTTCTCAACAAACCAGAGGAGTCTGTGATAAATCATTTTCTCCATTATTTTCCCCATCACAGGTGTAATCATTATGGGTCTATAAGACACAGGGTTATCTTTTGGTTTATTTTTCTTTAGGATTGGTAGGAGGGACGA
Organism: Artemia sp. Qi Xiang Cuo; assembly: GCF_049724085.1. Classification (NCBI taxonomy): domain Eukaryota; kingdom Metazoa; phylum Arthropoda; class Branchiopoda; order Anostraca; family Artemiidae; genus Artemia; species Artemia sp. Qi Xiang Cuo. The sequence continues at coordinate 51,125,252 of NC_142803.1, forward strand.
ACATTTCCTTATATTGGGGAACCTAGAAGATGCCCAAGCGTGATTATAACAATTTAGCAGTTCTTGTTTGTATGATGGTATGAGATTCTTTATCCATGTAGGGTGTATATTGTCATAGCTGCTGCTAGTTTTGTACCTAATATGATGTATTGCATTATTCAATTCCTGGATTGAAAATGGATTAGTTATGTACTTGGATCCTGGGTGTGGTTGGTAGCTAGGCTTCATAGGAATTTTGGACATTTTGCTTGGATTATTTAATGTTAGCTTATTAGCAAAAGGAATTGCAAATAGGTTAGCCTTTTCATTATCATTGTCATAATGGGTATTATTATTTATAATCTCATACAGGAGTGTGTTGGGAGAAGTCTTTTTCCAACATATGTGGCTTATGACTTTATGTATAATTGGCTCATGCGTTTCTCTTGAGAGATTATTTGCAAAATTATTCCAGTATGTATATTTAGCATCTATTATAGTCCTTTTTAGATTAGATTCTGCTTGTAATTTTTTTAAATATGTAGTAGATGTTGTGTTTTTTATGAATTCTGTCCTAGCTGCCTTTTTTATCCTCCATTTATTTAGGCACTCATTTGTCCACCATGCTTTAGGAATTTGTTTAGGAAATGTTTTCTTAGGTATTGTCCTGGGGATAGCATGATTACCTGTATTTATTAGTAAAGATATCAACGCTTCAGCATGTGTGTCAACTGTTGTGTTAGAAATGCATGAACTTTGGGTGAAACTTGTAATTTCATCATTTAGCTTATTTTGGAAAATAGACCAATTTGCTTTAGTGTTGATATATTTGGAGGTATGAGATGAAGTTTCAGCAGGTTCATTTAGGGAGCAAAATATAGCAAAGTGGTCTGTACATGGACTATCAATTTTATTTATGTAAATTTTGTTCAAAAAATTTAAAGACACAATTTGTAGGTCAATTGTGGAGAATTTGCCACTTTTGGGGTTGAAATATGTATTCAGGTTTGGAGGGGTAGCAACAGCTAATTCATTTTTATTTGAAGTCATATGCTCAATAGATTTACCAGCTTTATTTGCTGGTTTATTCCCCCACAAAAGGCTGTGGGCATTGAAATCACCACAAATAATGATATTTTTTAACATATTAGAATTATTTATATAATTAAAGAAATCCTTGGCATCTTTAGTTTGGCCATTAGGGTTATAAAAGCTTATTATGTCGGTTTTTAAATTATTCAGCCAAACACTTATACCAATTACATCAACATCATTTTCAAAATCTGGAAAATTGATGCCACAAAATTTTATATTATTATTAACTAATAAAGCTACACCACCTCCTTTTCTCTCTGAAGATCTATCCTTTCTCAGGATAGTATATCCCAGAGACTTAATTTGTTGATTTTGGGTTAAATGAGTTTCCAGGAGGCAAGCAATATTAATGGAATTATTATTCATCAATGATATTAGTTCATTTAGCTTATTTTCTGTGAGTGATCTTACATTCCATTGGAGTATTGATAAATGTTGTGTTGTTGATTTATTCTTCATATGACTGTGTATCAATGTTCAGCTTTGTTAAAAGTAAAGCAAGATCTTTTTTTGCTTGAATGAGCATATCATCTGGGATGTAGATTTTTGCCAATTCTGCAATAATTTTTGTTTTCCGTAGTTGATGTATGTTCATGGCCTGAACTGCATTACAGTTTAGAATGAATAAGCATATATTTGGGGATTGCATTTTAGGTAGTGCATCCTGTTTGGTGGTTAAGGGATTGATTCCTGGTAGTGTTTCTGGTTTGTTTCTTCTTGGGAGGGAGGGCCAGGCTGGCCTCATCTCACCGGAAAAGGAGGTTTGTTGGCTTGGTGATTCCTTCTGATAGGGTTTTGAGCTAGGGGGCTTATCAGAGGGTGGTTTATATGGGGTGCTTGATGCATGGGGGGCGTTTGACTTGGGAGTTTTGGTTGGTTTCATTACAGGCTTTATTTGGTATTGTTGGGCAGCATTTTCTTCCATTGCTGCAAAGGGGTATGGGATGGCCTTTTCTGTTGATATTTGGAGTGTTAGAGCTCTTTTCTTGTATGCAGGGCATAATGATTTATTTGTAGAGTCATGTGGGCCTTTGCAATTGATGCATGTAGGCTGAGTGTTGTTGCAAGTTGTCAGCTCTTTAGGGTGGAAAGATTTACAATTACTACACTCTTGGAGAGTTTCATTGCATTTGTTTGTCGTGTGTCCCAGTTTGAAACACTTCTGACACTGAATAGGCTTAGGTTTGTATTCCTTGTGTGGTTTGATTTGCCCAAATAGGAATAATTTTTCTGGGACATCAATTTTATCCTTTAGTGTGAATAAGAAGGATCTACTAGTTTTTATGCCATTAGAGTTAGGTTTTCCAAGTTGGGTAACATCCTCAACTTGGATTGTGTTTCCAGCCCTATCTGAGAGGCCTTCTTTTAACTCCTGAGTAGATATCTCTGGGGGACCATTATAAACTACTATTTTTGTTGGTGATTGTTTTGGGCTCCAATTAGATGCAATAATTGGGGTATTCAGAAGGGATTTAAGGTTAATTATTGTATCTGCTGATTTCTGATCTTCTACAGCTATTAGCAGAGATCCATCACGGTTAATGTTAAGAGAGAACATTGATTTTAGCAATTTAAAAATTGCAACTCTTAATGCAGTGATCATTTTTATTTCAAAGGGGGTAGTGGGAGTAATTTTAAGGTAAATTCCTAAGTTTTTGGAGGAAGAATCTTGGGCAGGGAGAGGGGAAATGCTTTTAATTGGGGAGATTTTTTTCCTTTTTTTAGAACTTCTAGAGAGGACCTCTTGAAACCCATTATCATCGTTTCTGGTTACATTAGCCCCTACACTTATCATTGTCCTATTCTCCGAATTGGAGCTATCATTAGAACTTTGAGATAGGGTGCTTGACCAGCCAGGATGGGTATCTTTCACTATGACACTTTCACTGGAATTTGATTTGGGATCTGGGGGGACTGTTTTTTTTAAGACTTCTAATCATTGCTTATTGGAAAAAGCTTTAAAACACAAAAATAAAACTAAAAACAAGAAGGGAAAATAGATGATATCAAACCGTCTGTACTATACTATGGGGAGGATAAACGCCACAGTATAGCCCTGAGGATGACTTGAGCAGAATTGGTTTGGTACAACTGCTGATTAGAAGAGATAATAATCACAAGAAAATATATTTCGGTTTTCTTATAAGGTTGCTGTTGTATTGATTCCAAAGAACGATGTTGGCACAATGTATTATATATTATTTTTTTTTCCTTTAGAGCAGGGCACTTCGTATCGAAGAAGTTGTCGTAGACACTTCAAAAAGGGTTCATTCAATTGGAAATTGGAGTGGCTTGTGTCCTTTTTAATGGTCGAAACTGATTGGAAGCCAACTAAGACCCCTTCCAAGCCCACCATTTCTTGAAACACAACCAATCAAAATTTTGAGATAGCCATTTTGTTCAGCAAAATTGATTTCTGAATAGAAATTATGTTTTTGAGGAGGAAACTCCCCCACATCCTTCAGGGCAAGGGTTGTATGTTATGCCCTGGGGGCATATAAGGTTTTTATAGAAAGCGTTGTCGTGGAAACTTCAAAAAAGGCTCATTCGATTGGAAATTCAAAGGGCTAGTGCACATTTTAATAGTCAAAAGTGATTGGCTTGCAACTAGCCCCCCCCCACGCCAATCATTCCCCCAAACACAGCCAATCAAAATTTTGACATAGCCATTTTGTTCAGCGCAGTTGATTTCCAGATAGAAAATATATTTTTAAGTATGACACTCCGCCACAACCCTCGGGGCAAGGTTTGAAGTTATGCCATGAGGGCATATAAGAACGATGTTGGCACAATGTATTATTTATTATTTTTTCCTTTAGATCAGGGCACTTCGTATCGAAGAAGTTGTCGTAGAAACCTTGAAAAGGGCTCATTCGATTGGAAATTGAAATGGCTAGTTCCCTTTTTAATAGTCGAAAGTGATTGGAAGGCAACTAACACCCTTTCCACGCCCACCATTTCGCCAAACATATCCAATTAAAATTTTGAGATAGACATTTTGTTCCACACAGTTTAAAGTTCAGGAAATTATACCTTTGAGCAGGACACTCTCTCCGCAGTTTTCAGGGCAAGGGTCAAAAGTTATGCCCTGGGGGCATATAAGGTTTTTATTGAAATCTTTGTCGTAGAAACTTGAAAAAGGGCTCATTCAATTGGAAATTCAAAGGGCTAATGCCCTTTTTAATAGTCGAAGAAGATTTGAGGGCAACTGACCCCTCTCTCGCGCCCACCTTTTCCCCAAAAACATCCAATCAAAATTTTTAGATAGCCATTTTGTTCAACGTAGTTGAAAGCTTTGGCAATTAGGGCTTTAAGGATGATAACCCATGCACCCCACAACCCTCAGGGCAAGGGTTTTAAGTTATGCCCTGGGAGCATGTAAGGTTCTTATAGAAAGTGATATTGTAAAAACATCAAAAAGGGCTAATTAAATTGAAAATTGAAAGGGCTAGGGCCCTTTTAATAGTCGAAAAGGACTGAAGGGCAACTAACCCCCCTCTCACGCCCACCATTTCCCCAAACACATCCAAACAAAATTTTGAGATATCCATTTTGTTTAACGTAGTTGATGGTTCTGGAAATTAATTCTCTTAGGATGATAACCCTCTCAGAGCCCTCAATGTAAGGGTTGTAAGTTATGCCCTGGGGGCATATAAGGTTTATATAGGAAGTTCTTGTAAAAATTTCAAAAAGGGCTAATTTGTTTGGAAAGTGAGATTGCCCTTTATAATAGTCGAAAGTGAGTGTAGAATAATTAATCCTCTCTCACGCCCATCATTTCCCCAAAAACATTCAATAAAAGTTTAGAGATAGCCATTTTGTTCCACTAGCCCCCACCCCCACGCCCATCATTCCCCCAAACACATCCAATCAGTATTTTGAGATAGCCATTTTGTTCAGCGTATTTGATTTGCTAATAAAAAATATGTTTCTGAGGAGGTCACTCCCCCACAACCCTCAGGATAAGGGTTTTAAATTATGTCCTGGGGGTATATAAGAATGATGTTGGCACAATATAGTATTTTTTATTTTTTCCTTTAGACCAGGGCACTTCATATTGAAGAAGTTGTCGTAGAAACTTCGAAAAGGGCTCATTCAATTGGAAATTGAATTGGCTTGTGCCCTTTTTGATAGTCGAAAGTGGTTGGAAGGCAACTAACACCTCCTCCACGCCCACCATTTCCCGAAACACATCCAATCAAAATTTTTAGATAGTCATTTTGTTCAGCGTAGTTGGTTTCCAGCTAGAAAATATGTTTTTGAGGAGATCACTCCCCCAAAGCCTTCAGGGCAAGGGTTGTAAGTTATACCCTGGGGCATATAAGGTTTTTATAGAAAGCGTTGTCGTAGAAACTTCAAAAAAGGCTCGTTAAAGTGGAAATTGAAAGGGCTAGTGCCCATTTCAATAGTCGAAAGTGATTTGAGGGCAACTAACCCCACTCTCACGCCCACCTTTTCCCCAAACACGTCAAATCAAAATTTTGAGATAGCCATTTTGTTCAACGTAATTAAAAGTTCTGAAAATTAGGTCTTTGAGGATGACAACCCCCACCCCACAGCCCTCAGGGCAAGTGTTGTAAGATATACCCTGGGGTTATATAAGGTTTTTATTGAACGCGTTGTCATAGAAACTTTAAAAAGGGCTCATTCGATTGGAAATTGAAATGGCTAGTGCCCTTTTTAATATTCGAAAGTGAATGGAAGGCAACTAACACCCCTTCCACGCCCACCATTTCCCCAAACACATCCAATTAAAATTTTGAGATAGCCTTTTTGTTCTACGCAGTTTAAAGTTCAGGAAATTATACATTTGAGCAGGATACACCCCCCACAGTCTTCAGGGCAAGGGTTGTAAGTTATGCCCTGGGGGCATATAAGCTTGTATAGAAAGTGTTATCGGAGAAACTTCGAAAAAGGGTTCATTCGATTGGCAATTCAAAGGGCTAGTGCCCTTTTCAATAGTCTCGAAAGTGATTTGAGGGTAACAAACCCCCCTCCAACACCCACCTTTTCCCCTAACACATCCATTCAAAAATTTTTAGAAAGGGCTAGTGCCATTTTAATAGTCGAAAGTGATTGAAGGGCAAGTAACCCCCCTCACATGCCCACCATTTCCCCAAACACATCTAATAAAAATTTTGAGATATTCATTTTTTTCAACGTAGTCGGAAGTTCCGGAAATTAGGTCTTTTAGAATGATAATCCCATCAGAGCCCTCAGTGCAAAGGTTGTAAGTTATGCCATGGGGACATATAAGGTTAATATAGAAAGTTGTTGTTGAAATTTGAAAAAGGGCTCATTTGATTGGAAATTGAAATTGCCCTTTTTGATAGTCGAAAGTGAGTGGAAAGCAATTAACCCCCCTCTCACGCCCACCATTTCCCCAAACACATTCAATCAAACTTAAGAGATAGTCATTTTGTTCAACATAGTTGAAAGCTGTGGAAATTATGTATTGGAGGATGACAAGCCCCCGGAACCCCAAGGGAAGAGGTTGTAAGTTCTACCTTTTGTGAGATTCTAATAGATAGAGCCGCTGTAAAAACTTCAACTGAGGACTAGTTTATTTAAAGTTGAAAGGAATGATGTCATTACTAATATGCTACAGGAGTTGGAGTGCAACTAACCCCCCTCTCACGTCCACCATTCCCCTATACACATCTAATCAAAATTTTCATATAGTCATTTTGTTCAACGTTTCAGAAAGATCTGGAAATTAGGTCTTTGAGGATGACAACTCCCCCTCCCAGCCCTCGCGGCAAGGGTTGTAAGTTATGCCCTTCGGGCATATGAGATTTTTATTGAAAGCGTTGTCGTAGAAACTTCAAAAGGGCTCATTTGATTGGAAATTGAAAGGGCTAGTGCCTTTTTTAATAGTTGAAAGTGATTGGAGTGACTAGCGCCCCTCTCATGCCCACCATTTTCCGAGACACATCCAATCAAAATTTTAAGATAGCCATTTTGTTTAACGTAGTTGAAAGTTCAGGAAATTATGTCTTAGAGGATGACTACCACCCTCACAGCCCCTAGGGTAAGGGTTGTAATTTATGCCCTGGGGGCATATAAGGTGTTTACAGAAAGCGTTGTCGTAGAAACTAAAAAAGGGCTCATTTGATTGGAAATTGAAAGGGCTAGTGCCTTTTTTAATACTTGAAAGTGATTGGAGAGTGACTAACGCCCCTCTCACGCCCACCATTTTCCGAGACACATCCAATCAAAATTTTGAGATAGCCATTTTGTTTAACGTAGTTGAAAATTCAGGAAATTAGGTCTTAGAGGATTACAATCGCCCTCACAGTCCTTGGGGTAAGGGTTGTAATTTATGCCCTGGGGGCATATAGGGTGTTTACAGAAAGCGTTGTCAGTAGAAATGACCCTAAAGGTCCGAATGGGACTCCTAATATGGGCATAGAGTCCCTAGGGAGAACACCTGTGCTGTCAGTCCAACGCCCACACCAAATATGGGCATCGAATCCCCAGGGAGAAAATTGTTTCCTGGCAAAGTCTATTAATGTCTTTGATGTATTTCCAAGAAGAATTGTTTCCGGAACGAAGTTTATTAATGTCTGACAGGTGATGTCAAGGTTGATTGATTTGTCATGAAAGGGAAATTGTTTCCGGGTGAATGTTTTGATCTTAGAGATGAAGAGATTAACGCGGGAAAGGGTTTCCTAGTAATTCGAAATGTGACAGCGCAGAGATGCCAAAAATAAAAGGAACACGCAGAAATTATGTTTAGGGGTTATTTGGGCGAAACCGTTTTAGACATTTTAGGGAATTATTTCGGCGAAACAGTTAGAGACATTTTAAAAGATGATTTTAGAAGATGTTTTAGAAGAAAATTTGAGGGTGAAACTCTGTGGTCGTTATAATAAACAAGTTGTATTTGAACAGTGTTGTGAGGTCCTCTACCCCAACCCCAAGGGCCCCCGGTCCCCATAATGCCCCTCGAGCCCCCAAAGACTCCCGGAACCCCCCTCCCCCCATTTTTTAATACTTTTTTGTGCACTTGAGACACAGAAGGAACCCCACATTTCAAAAGGCTTTATTATATCTTTTCAGAACAAGTTCCTTTCTTAATGCCCTTCCTAAACCAATTTTACAAGTTGAAGTACCCATCCTTTTCACCCACAACTTTACTATACTGCTTTTCGAATGCTCCAACACCAAGCAATACTTTTCAAAGGCATTTCAGAACAAGTTCTTTTCTTAATGTCCCTACTAAACCCATTTCACAAATTGAAGTACCCATCCTTTTCACCCATAACTTTACTTTATGACCTTTTGCATACCCCAGCATCAAGCAATACTTTTCAAAGGCATTTCAGAACAGGTTCTTTACGTAATGTCCTTCCTAAACCAATTTTACAAGTTGAAGTACCCACCCTTTTCACCCACAACTTTAATTTACAGCTTTTGAATGCCCCAACACCAAGCAATACTTTTCAAAGGCATTTCAGAACAAGTTTTTTTCTCAGTGACCGTCCTAAACATATTTTACAAATTGAAGTACCCATCCTTTTCACAAACAACTTTACTTTACAGCTTTTTGAATGCTCCAACACCAAGCAATACTTTTCAAACACATTTTAGAACCAGTTATCTTCATAATGTAATTCCTAAACCCATTTTATAAGTTGAAGTGCCCATCCTTTACACCCAAAACTTTACTTTACAGCATTTTGAATGCTCCAACACCCAGCAATACTTTCCAAAGGGCATTTCAGAACAAGTTCTTTTCATAATATCCATCCTAAACCCATTTTACAAGTTGAAGAACCCATCCTTTTCACCCACAACTTTACTTTACAGCTTTTTTAATGCCCAACACCAAGCAATACTTTTCAAATGCATTTCAGAACAAGTTTTTTTCTTAATGTCCATCCTAAACCCATTTTACAAGTTGAAGTGCCCATCCTTTTCGCCCACAACTTTACTATACTGCTTTTTGAATGCTCCACACCAAGCAATACTTTTCAAAGGGCATTTCAGAACAAGTTACTTACGGAATATCCTTCCTAACCCCATTTTACAAGTTGAAGTACCCATCCTTTTCACACACAACTTTACTTTACAGCTCTTGAATGCCAAAACACCAAGCAATAATTTTCAATGCATTTCACAACAAGTTCTTTTCTTAGTGACCGTCCTAAACCCATTTTACAAGTTGAAGTACCCATCCTTTTCAACCCACAACTTTACTTTACAGCTTTTGAATGCCCCAACACCTAACAATACTTTTCAAAGGGCATTTCAGAACAAGTTCTTTTCTTAATATCCCTCCTAAACCCATTTTACAAGTTGAAGTACCCATCCATTTCACACACAACTTTACTTTACAGCTCTTGAAGGCCAAAACACCGAGTAATACTTTTCAAGGCATTTCAGAACAAGTTATTTTCTTAATGTCCCTTCTAAGCACTTTTTCAAACTTGAAGTACAAATCATTTTCACCCACAACTTTACTTTAAAGCTTTTGAATGCCCCAACACCTAGCAATACTTTTCGAAAGGCATTTCAGAACCAGTTCCTTTCTTAATGTCCCTCCTAAACCCATTTTACAAGTTGAAGTACTCATCCTTTTCACCCACGACTTTACTATACTGCTTCTTGAATGCTCCAACACCCAGCAATACTTTTCAATGGCATTTCAGAACAGGTTCTTTACGTAATGTCCTTCCTAAACCCATTTTACAATTTGAAGTACCCATCCTTTTCAACCCACAACATTACTTTACAGCTTTTGAAAGCCCCAACACCTAGCGATACTTTTCAATGCATTTCACAACAATTTATTTTCTTAATGTCCCTCCTAAACCCATTTTACAAGTTGAAGTACCTATCCTTTTCAACCCACAACTTTACTTTACAGCTTTTGAAAGCCCCAACTACAAGCGATACTTTTAAAAAGGCATTTCAGAACCAGTTCATCTCTTAGTGACCCTTTTAAAATCAATTTACAAATTGAAGTTCCCATTTTTTTCACCCACAACAATACATTGCAGATCTTGAAAGCAAAAAACACATACCAAAACTTTACAAAAGTCATTTTAAACCCAGTTCATATCTTACTGACCCTCCTTAACCCATTTTAACAGTTGAAGTACCCAAACTTTTCACCCACAACTTTACTTCACAGCTTTTTGAATGCTCCAACACCACGCAATACTTTTCAAATTCATTTCAGAACAAGTTATTTTCACAAGGTCCCTCCTAACCCCAATTTAACAGTTGAAGTACCCACATTTTTCAACCCACAACTGAAATATAACGCTTTTGAATTCTCCAACACCTAGCAACACCTTTAAAAAGGCATTTCACAACAAGCTATTTTCTTAATATCCTTCCTAAATCCATTTTAGGATTTGAAGTACCCATAATTTTCATTCGTACCTTTACTTTACAGTTTTTTGAATACATCTACACCAAGAAATACTTTTCAAATGGCATTTCACAACCAGTTCCTGTCTAAATGTCCATCCTAAGCCCATTTTACAAATTGAAGTACCCATCCTCTTCACACACAACATTACTTTGCAGCTCTTGAATGCCAACAACACCTAGCAATACTTTTCAAAAGGCATTTCAGAACCAGTTCCTTTCTTAATGTCCCTCCTAAACCCATTTTACAAGTTGAAGTACCCATCATTTTCACCAACAACTTTAATTCACAGCTTTTTGAATGCTCTAACACCAAGCAATACTTTTCAAATGGCATTTCAGAACCAGTTCTTTTCTTAATGTCCCTCATAAAACCCATTTCACAAGTTGAAGTACTCATCCTTTTCACCCACAACTTTACTTTACAGCTTTTTGAATGCTCCAACACCAAGCAATACTTTTCAAATGGCATTTCACAACAAGTTATTTTCTTAATGACCCTCCTAAACCCATTTTACAAGTTGAACTTCCCATTCTTTTCAACCCACAACTTTACTTTACAGCTTTTTGAATGCCCCAACACCAAGCAATACTTTTCAAAAGGCAATTCAGAACCAGTTCCTTTCTCAATGTCCCTCATAAAATCTATTTACCAGTTGAAGTACCCATACTTTTCACCCACAACTTTACTTCACAGCTTTTTGAATGCTCCAACACCAAGCAATACTTTTTAAAGGAATTTCAGAACCAGTTCTTTTCTTAATGTCCCTCCTAAACCCGTTTTACAAGTTGAAGTACCCAGCCTTTTCAAACCACAACTTTACTTTACAGCTCTTGAATGCTCCAGCACCTAGCAATACTTTTCAAATGGCATTTCAGAACAAGTTATTTTCTAAATGTCCTTCCTAAACCCATTTTACAAGTTGAAGTTCCCTTCCTTTTCACCCACAACTTTACTTTACAGCTTTTTGGATACCCCAACACCAAGCAATACTTTTCAAAAGGAATTTTACAACCAGTTCCTTTCTTATTGTACTTCCTAGGCCCATTTTAGAAATTGAAGTGTCCATCCTGTTCACACACAATATTACTTTGCAGCTCTTGAAGGCCCACAATTCCTAGAAATACTTTTCAAAAGGCATTTCAGAACCAGTTCCTCTCTTAATGTCCTTCTTAAGCCCATTTTACAAGTTCAAGTACCCATCCTTTTCAACCAACAACATTACTTTACAGCTTTTGAAAGACCCAAAACATAGCAATACTTTTCAAAAGGCATTTCAGAACCAGTTCCTTTCTTAATACCCTTCATAAACCCATTTCACAAGTTGAAGTACTCATCGTTTTAACCCACAACTTTACTTTAAAGCTTTTTGAATGCTCCAACACCAAGCAATACTTTTCAAATGGAATTTCACAACAAGTTATTTTATTAATATCACTCCTAAACCCATTTTAAAATTTGAAGTACCCATCCTTTTCACCCAAAACTTTACTTTACAGCTTTTTGAATGCTCCAATACCAAGCAATACTCTTAAAAGGGCATTTCAGAACAAGTTCTTCTCTAAATGTCCTTCCCAAACACGTTTAAATATCTGAAGTATCTTTCCATTAAACACACAATCTTACTTTAGAGCTTTTTGAATGCTCCAACACCAAGTAATACTTTTCAAAGGGCATTTCCGAATCAGTTGCTTCCACAAAATCCCTCCTATAAACATTTTACAAGTTGAAGTACCCATCCATTTAACCCACAACTTTACTTTACAGCTTTTTAATGCCCCAACACCTAGCAATACTTTTCAAAAGGCATTTAAGAACAAGTTACTTTCTTAATATCCTTCTTTAACCCATTTTAAAAGTTGAAGTACCCATCCTTTTAACCCACAATTTTACTTTACAGCTTTTGAATGCTCCAAAACCTAGCAATACTTTTCAAAAATCATTTCAGAACAATATATTTTCTAAATATCCTTTATAAGACCCATTTTAAAAATTGAATTACCCATATTTTTTCCACCCATCTATACTATACTGCTTTTTGAATGGTCCAACACCAAGCAATACTTTTCAAATGGCATTTCACAAAAATTTATTTTCTTAATGTCCTTCCTAAACCCATTTTACAAGTTGAAATTCCCATCCTTTTCACCCACAGCTTTACCTTACAGCTTTTTGAATGCCCCAAAATCTTGAAATACTTTTCAAAAGGCATTTCAGAACAAGGTATTTTCTTATTTTCCTTCCTAAACCCATTTTACAAGTTGAAGTTCCCATACTTTTTTTACATAAATTTACCTCAAATCAGTTTGAGTGCCCCAACACCAAGCAATAATTTCCAAATGGCATTTTACAATAATTTCTTTTCTTAATGTCTCTCCTAAGCCAATTTTAAAAGTGGAAGTATCCAATCATTTCATACACAAATTTACTTTACAGCTTTTTGAATGCCCCAACATAAAGCAATACTTTTCAAATGGCATTTCAGAACCAGTTACTTTTCTTAATGTCCTTCCTAAACCCATTTTACAAGTTGAAGAACCCATCCTTTTCACGCCAAACTTTAATTTACAGCTTTTTGAATGCCCCACCACCATGCAATAATCTTCAAAGGGCATTCCAGAACAAGTTCTTTTCATAATGTCCCTCCTAAACCCATTTTATAAATTGAAGTTCCCATTCTTTTCACCCGCAACTATAATATACTGCTTTTTGAATGCTCCCAACACCAAGCAATACTTTTCAAATTGCATTTCGGAACTAGTTATTTTCTTAATGTCCTTCCTAAACCCATTTTACAAGTGGAAGTACCCATCCTTTTCACCCATAACTTTACTTTACAGCTTTTTTGAATGCTCCAACACTAAGCAATACTTTTCAAAAGGCATTTCAAAACAAGTTTTTTTCTTAATGTCCCTCATTAACCCATTTTTACAAGTTGAGGTACCCATCCTTTTCACCACAACTTTACTTTACAGCTTTTTGAATGCCCCAACACCAAACAATACTTTTCAGAAGACATTTCAGAACAAGTTCTTTTCTTAATGTCCCTCCTAAACACATTTTACAAATTGAGGTACCCATCCTTTTTCACCCACAACTTTACTTTACAGTCTTTTGAATGCCCCAACACCAAGAAAAACTTTTCAAAGGCATTTCACAACCATTTATTTTCTTAATGTCCCTCCTAACACAATTTTAAAAGTTGAAGTACCATCCTTTTAACCCACAACTTTACTTTACAGCTTTTGAATGCCCCAACACCTAGCAATACTTTTCAAAAGGCATTTCAGAACCAGTTTCTTTCTTAATATCACTCCTAAACCCATTTTACAAGTTGAATTACCCATCCTTTACACCCATAACTATACTTTACAGCTTTTTTGAATGCTTCAACACCAAGCAATACTTTTCAAAGGCATTTCAGAACAAGATCTTTTCTTAATGTTCCTCCTAAACCCATTTTACAAGTTGAAGTACTCATCCTTTTCACCCACAACTATACTTTACAGCTTCTTGAATGCCAAAACACCAAGCAATACTTTTCAAAAGACATTTCACAACAAGTTCTTTTCTTAATGTACCTCCTAAACCCATTTTACAAGTTGAAGTACCCATCCTTTTCACCCACAACTTTACTATACTGCTTCTTGAATGCTCCAACACACAAGCAATACTTTTCAAAAGGCATTTCAGAACAAGTTATTTTCTTAATGTCCTTCCTAAACCCATTTTACAAGTTGAAGTATCCATCCTTTTCACCACAACTTTACTTTAAAACTTTTTTTCTTAATGTCCATCCTAAACCCATTTTACAAGTTGAAGTACCCATCCTTTTCACCCACAACTTTACTTTACAGCTTTTTCAATGCTCCAACGCCAAGGAATACTTTTCAGAGGCATTTCAGAACAAGTTCTTTTCTCAGTGACCATTCTAAACCCACTATAGAGATTGAATTACCCAACCTTTTCACCACAACTTTACTTTAAAGCTTTTTTTGCACGCCACAATATCATGCAAGTTTTCACTTCAGTTCAGATTTTTCTCAAAGAGATGAAAAAATTTAAAATACTGTTCCAAATTTTTCATAGAAGATAGAAAGTTCAAGTTATCTTCTGAATTTTATTAAAGAACTTACAGTTCAATTCTAATTTCTCCAAAGGAAATAAAATCTTCCACTTCAGTTCTTAATTTCACAAAGACACAAGGAAATTTAAAGTTCTATTGGAAATTTTTCAGTAGAAGATAAAAAAGCTATACCATAGTTGTGAATATTCTCCCGGAAGATAAAAATTTCGACTTCAATTTTAAATTTTCTCAAAGAAGTGAAGAAAAGTTCAAGTTCTAGTCATCATGCAAGATTCCACTTCAGTTCAGATTTTTCTCAAAGAGATAAAAAATTTGAAATACTGTTCCAAATTTTTCATAGAAAATAGAAAGTTCAAGTTATCTTCTGAATTTTAATAAAGAGCTTACAGTTCAATTCTAATTTCTCCAAAGAAAATAAAAATCTTCCACTACAGTTCTTAATTTCACAAAGAAGCAAGGAAATTTAAAGTTTTATTGAAATTTTTCCGTAGAAGATAGAAAAACCTATAGTTGTGAATATTTCCCCGGAAGATAAAAAGTTCTACTTCAATTTTAAATTTTCTCAACGAAGTGAAGAAAAGTTCAAGTTCTAGTCTGAATTTTCTCAATGAAAAATAAATTACTTATTGATCAATTATATTTTTTCCAAATAATGTAAAAAGGTTCCACTTCAGTTCAGATTTTTGTCAAAGAGATGAAAAAATTTGAAATACTTTTCAAATGTTTCTTAGAACATAGAACAGTTCAGGTTTTTTTCTGAATTTTACCATAGAGTACACTTAATTTCTAATTTCAATTATTATTTTTCATAAAGACACGAATAAATTTAAAGCTCTCTTCAAAATTTTTCCATAGAAGATCAGGGAAGGTATAAGTTAATTGTAAATATTTACCCGGAAGATAAAAAGTTTTACTTTAGTTTTAAATTTTCTCAATGAAGTGAAGAAAAGTTCAAGCTCTCTTCTGAATTTTCTCAATGAAAAAGAAATTAGTTATTGATCAATTCTATTTTTCCTAATAATATAAAAAGGTTCCACTTTAGTTAAGATGTTTCCCCAAAGACATATATTTAAAATTCTCCTCCAAATTTTTTGTAGAAGATAGAAAAAGTTACACATTGATCGTAAGTATTTCACTATGAAGATAAGGAGCTAATTTTCTCATTGATATGAAGAAAAGTTCAAGTTCTTTTCCTAACTATCCCTAGGAAAAGAAATAAGTTACAGATCAATTCTATTTTTCAAGAAAAAATGAAAATTTTCCACTTCAGTTCAGATTTTTCTCAAAGAGATGGAAAAATTTTAAATTACTGTTCTAAATTTTGCATAGAAGATAGAAAAAGTTATACGTTGATCATGGAAAGCTCGTTCAAGTCTGAATTTTATTAAAGAACTTACAGTTCAATTCTATTTTCTGCAGAGAAAAATAAAAATCTTCCACTGCAGTTCTTAATTTCACAAAGACACAGATGAATTTAAAGTTCTCTTCTGAATTTTCGTAGAGAAAAGAAAAGTTATAGTTCAATTCTAATTTTTTCTCAAAGAAAATTAAAAATCTCCAACTTTTTAATAAACATTCTAAGCGCTTAACATTCTAATGTTTCCTAAGATAATAGAAATATAACAAAGTAATGTATACAATATTTTTATTGAAGTAAATACATGTAGTAACAACATAAAAATATGTTACAGACATTATTTTACATTATTAACATCATTGAACAACATTGAAAATTCTGAATCTGTTCCATGAAATAATTTATCGATTTCTCTCTCTCTTGATACTAGAGTTACTCGATTCTCTTAGTTCATAGCCACTAGAATAATCATTCATCCATTTTGATTCATATACGATTTACACAGGGAATGTCCCCTACTGATTCAATAAACGTTTCATCCTAGGTATTATTTGATTCATTGACTATATGATCAATAGTAGTAATAATGCTCACTTGTGCTTCATTTTCCAATTAATTTGTCATTATATTCATTAGTAATATTGTTTGCCAATGCTCTTTTTATTTTCCCAGCAATTTCACTGTCTATTATCACATTATTTTTACAGAGGCAACAGTTTTGACACGTTGACAAGATATGATTTATAATGTTGGTGCAGCAGTAGGCCCTTCTTTTCCTTACTGATTTCATTCGAATGCTAACACCGGAAAGATGACAATAAGATCTATCAACGGCTAAGATGTTACCAGAACCATTAGATAGAAGTTGCCCATCTTCATCAACTATTATTTTTAAGTTGGCATTCTCATTGAGCACTAACTTCTCTGGAAATGATACTTTCACATATCCACCTTTTGAATGATGAAAATTCTTGACTACTACAAAGGAATTTAACTCCTCACTGTCATGACAACATATGCACAAATTCTCAATAAGATATCCACCACTACTTGTCCCATAGTTCAAATATATCTCTATGTCAGCATTTAAAGCAACAATGACTTTATAAAGTGAATACACTTTTTTTGAATAATTCATTTTCTCCTCTTTTTTTTTAAAATATGGTGTAGGTGTTTATCCCTCCAATGATAAAAATTACTGATTTAACGCAAGCAATAAACTAGATAGTCTCAATAACCTACCATGGAGCACCACTGGTAAAGCTGCTTCCAATATAAGAGCAACCATAGAGTAAGTTTGCTACACCCGCACGCATGGATAGTGAGATAGAAATAAAAAGTCAACCTGGGGGGATTTTCTAGTGATTATGGTTAGGTTAGGTTAGGTTAGACTAGATCAAGTTAGGTTTGATTAGGTTAGGTTAAGTCAGGCTAGGTAAGTTAGGTTAGGTTAGCTAAGTTAGGTTAGGTTAGCTAGTAAACATCTCTTCATGTTTAAGTTAGGTTAGGTAAGGTTAGGCTACTTTAAGTTATGTTAGGTTAGGTTAAGTTAGGTTAGGTTAGCTTACGTAAGCGCGTGAACGTAGGCTAACCTAACATAACTTAATCTAGCCTAACCTTATCTAACCTAACTTAAACATTTAGAGATGTTTACTAGCTAACCTAGCCTAACTTAGCTAACCTAAGCTAACTTACCTAACCTGACTTAACCTAACCTAACCTAATCTAACCTAACTTAATCTAGTCTAACCTAACCATACTCGGCGGAAAATCCCCCCCAGGTCGACTTAGTATTTCTCTCTCACTATGCATGCTTGCGGGTGTAGCAAACTTACTCTATAGTTGCTCTTACATTGGAAGTAGCTTTACCAGTGCTGTTCAATGGTAGGTTGTCGAAACCTTCGAATTGATTATTTACGATAAATGATTCGTTTCTTCCACTGGGAATAATAATCCCCAACACTATATTTTTAAAAAAAGACGTTAAAAATTATTATTTACGAAAAGCTTGTTTACCTTTTAAAGTCATTGTTGCTTGAAATACCGACCAAGAGTTATATAAGAACTTTGGAACAATTATTAGTGGAGACCTTATTTAGACTGGATGCCTAACTTGTCATGATAGTGAGGAGTTAAATTCCTTTGGAGTAGTCAAAAATTTTCATCGTTCAAAAGTTGGATATGTGAAAGTATCATTTCCAGAGAAGTTAGTGCTCAATGAGAATGCCAACTTAAAAATAATAGTTGATGAAGATGGGCAACTTCTAGCTAATGGTTCTGGTAACATCTTAGCTGTTGATACTTCTTATTGTCATCTTTCCGGTGTTAGCATTCGAATGAAATCAGTAAAGAAAAGAAGGGGCGACTGCTGCACCAGCATTATAAATAATATCTTGTCAATGTGTCAAAACTGTTGCCTCTGTAAAAATAATGTGATAATAGACAATGAAATTGACGGGAAAATAAAAAGAGCATTGGCAAACAATATTACTAATGAAAATAATGAGAAACTGATTGGAAAATGAAGCACAATTGTGCATCATTACTACTATTAATCATATTGTCAGTGAATCAAATAATGCCCATGATGAAACGTTTATTGAATCAGTAGGTGATATTCCCTGTAGTAATCGTATATTACTCAAAATGGATGAATGATTATTCTAGAGGCTATGAATTAAGACAAGCAAGTAACTCTAGTATCAAGAGAGAGAGAACTCGATAAATTATTTTATGGAACAGATTCAGAATGTTCAATGTTGTTCAATGATGTTAATAATGTAAAATAATGTCTGTAACATATTTTTATGTTGTTACTACATGTTTTTACTTCAATAGAAATATTGTACACATTACTTTGTTATATTTCTGTTATCTTAGGAAACATTAGAATGTTAAGCGCTTAGAATGTTATTAAAAAGTTGGAGTTTTTTTATTTTCTTTGAAAAAAAATTAGAATTGAACTATAACTATTTTCTTTTATCTAAGAAAATTCAGAATAGAACTTTAAATTCCTTTGTGTCTTTGTGAAATTAAGAACTGAAGTGGAAGATTTTTATTTTTCTCTGGAGAAATTAGAATTGAACTTTAAGTTCTTAAATAAAATTCAGACTTGAGTTAACTTTTCATGATCAATGTATAACTTTTTCTATCTTATATCAAAAATTTAGAACAGTAATTTAAAATTTTCCATCTCTTTGAGAAAAATCTGAACTGAAGTGGACAATTTTCATTTTTTTTTGAAAAACAGAATTGATCTATAACTTATTTCTTTTCCCGTGGATAGTTAGGAGAAGAACTTGAATATTTCTTCACATCAATGAGAAAAGTAGATCCTTATCTTCACAGTGAAATATTAAAGATTAATATGTAACTTTTTCTATCCTCCACAAAAACTTTGGAAGAGAATTTTAAATTTATGTCTTCGGGGAAACATCTTAACTGAAGTTGAAACTTTTTATATTATTAAGAAAAATATAATTGACCAACAACCCTAACTTCTTTTTCATTGTGAAAATTCCTAAGAGATCTTGAACTTATCTTCACTTCGTTGAGAAAATTTACAAATTAAAGTAGAACTTTTTATCTTAAGAGTAAATATTTACAATTAAGGTATACCTTCTCTGATCTTCTATGGAAAAATTTAGAAGAGAACTTTAAATTTCTTTGTGTCTTTATGAAAAATAATAATTGAAATTAGAAATGAAGTGTACTCAATGGTAAAATTCAGAAAAAAACCTGAACTGTTCTATGTTCTAAGAAACATTTGAACAGTATTTTAAATTTTTTCATCTCTTTGAGAAAAATCTGAACTGAAGTGGAACCTTTTTACATTATTTGGAAAAAATAGAATTGATCAATAACTAATTTCTTTTTCATTGAGAAAATTCAGACTAGAACTTGAACTTTTCTTCACTTCGGTGAGAAAATTTAAAATTGAAGTAGAACTTTTTATCTTCCGGGGAAATATTCACAACTATGGTATAGCTTTTTCTATCTTCTACGGAAAAATTTCAAATAGAACTTAAAATTTCCTTGTGTCTTTGTGAAATTAAGAACTGAAGTGGAAGATTTTTATTTTCTTTTGGGAAATTGGAATTGAACTGTAAGTTCTTTAATAAAATTCAGAAGATAACTTGAACTTTCTATCTTCTATGAAATATTTGGAACAGTATTTCCAA
>NC_142803.1:51705201-51724130 GCF_049724085.1 Artemia sp. Qi Xiang Cuo
TAAGGAATTAATCAGTATTCGTAATGGTTTATGTGAACAGGGTTGCCACTCTGACCTGGAAGAGTTTACTAAATCGGAGAGGAAAAATTTTCTAGATCACATCTGTTTTACTAAATGCTCAAAAAAAAAATTTGCGCGTGCGGCCCGCCGCGCGCTCATCAAGCATCGATTTTTACTATAGAAGGATAATCAATACGATTTTCACCATCTTTTTTTTTTCTTCTTTTCCTTTTTCTTTCTTTTTCATAGTATGATTGAAAATTCCGGAGACCTGCAAGTTCAAAAATCCTTTTTATTTTGGACCTTTAACCTCCTTTACACCCTTTTTACGTCCTTATAATGTTACATTTCAACTTACTTTAAATTTCTCTCGGCAGGTTCCTTTTTACTCATTAAAAATTTTCAGACTGAGAATATTCATCTGATAACCGTGGGTGGTTGCCTTTTGTTTTGATTCCAATTTATTCACAATCATCACAAATCCAAGTGTTACTATAGCTTTATTTTTAATGGGTAAGATTTGATACACAGAAATCTGATTTTTTCGACCTTTAGACGCCGGAAGTGAAGTGTTAGTTTATGGAAATAGGTGACTGCTTGTCTGTCTCTGAGACAGACAAGCAAAATTGTAAATTGTAAGAAGGACAAGCAAAAATCGTAAATTGTCATATGTTTACGATAGTTTTTTCCCCTGAATTCATGGAAAATAAAAAAAAAAGTTTTGTTTACTATAAACCATGACTTTTTACTAGTTTTTACTAGATTTCGGGAAATTTACTAGACCCTCTAAATTTACTAGATTTTTTTTTTACTAGATCTAGTAAAATCCTACTGACGGTGGCAACCCTGATCAACAACCCTGGCATTATCTAACTATAGATTCCGACTTTAAAGTGTCCAATGATCTGGCATTTCGAAGGCTCTGAATTTAAAGAGGCGAACTTAAACCCAGGGTTGCCACCGTCAGTAGGATTTTACTAGATCCAGTAAAAAAAAAAAAATCTAGTAAATTTAGAGGATCTAGTAAATTTCCCGAAATCTAGTAAAAACTAGTAAAAAGTCATGATTTATAGTAAACAAAACTTTTTTTATTTTCCTTGAATTCAGGGGAAAAAATTGTCGTAAACATACGACAATTTAAAATTTTTGCTTGTCTGTTTTACAATTTACAATTTTGCTTGTCTGTCTCAGAGACAGACAAGCAGTCACCTATTTTCATAAACAGACAATTCACTTCCGGCGTCTAAAGGTCGACAAAATCAGCTTTCTGTGTATCAAATCTTACCAACTAAATATATATATATATATATATATTTATATATATATATATATATATATATATATATATATATATATATATATATATATATATATATATTTTGTATATATATATATGAACTTGTAGGTTTCCAGAATTTTCAATCATACTTTGAAAACGAAAGAAAATAGGAATAGAGAAAAAAAAAGAAGAAAAAGGAAAAAAGATTGTGAAAATCGCATTGATTATCCTCCTATAGTAAAAATCGATGCTTAGGTGCGGCGTGCAGGGTTGCCACCGCCAGTAGGATTTTACTAGATCTAGTAAAAAAAATCGAGTAAATTTAGAGGATCTAGTAAATTTCCCGAAATCTAGTAAAAACTAGTAAAAAGTTATGACTTTTATCAAACTAAACTTTTTTTTTATTTTCCATAAATTCAGGGAAAAAAAAATTGTAAACATATGACCATTACCAATTTTGGCTTGTCTGTTTTACGATTTACAATTTTGCTTGTCTGTCTCAGGGACAGACAAGCAGTCAGTTATTTTCATAAACAAACACTTCACTTCCGGCGTCTAAAGGTCGAACAAAATCAGCTTTCTGTTTATCAAATCTTACCAACTAAAAATGAAGACTATAATGACACTTGGATTTGTGATGATTGGGAATATATTGGAATCAAAACAAAAGCCAACCACCCAAGGTGATTAGGTGAATCTCCTCAGTTTGAAAATTTTTATTGAGTAAAAAGGAGCCTGCTGAGAAAAATTAAAAGTAAGTAGAAATGTAACATTATATATATATATATATATATATATATATATATATATATATATATATATATATATATATATATATATATATATATATATATATATATATATATATATATATATATATATATATATATATATATATATATATATATATATATATATATATATATATATATATATATATATATATATATATATATATATATATATATATATATATATATATATATATATATATATATATATATATATATATATATATATATATATATATATATATATATATATATATATATATATATATATATATATAGAACTTGCAGGTTTCGGAATTTTCAATCATACTATGAAAACGAAAGAAAAGAGAAAAAAAAGGAAACAAGATTGTGAAAATCGTATTGATTATCCTCCTATAGTAAAAATCGATGATTAATGGTGCGCGTGCGGCGAAGCCGCACGTTGATTAATTTTTTTGAGCATTTAGTAAAAACAGATGCGATCTAGTAAATTCTTCCTCTCCGATTTAGTAAATTCTTCCAGGTCGGGGTTGGGTTAAGGCATAGCATATATTAAACATGTATCCTAACCTCTGTACCTTCCCCCCCCCCCTAAACCCCAAAAGCAATAGTTTAAATATTGTAAACGCAAAGAGAAACCACGCTTTGCGATCCATTTATCAATTGCAAATACCCGTTTGACTGGTTTCTTTTAGTATTTCCCTCTACATTCTATAGCGGTGTGTGACATAAAATGCATAAGTACCGATTATTTTATTCTTTTTTGTTCAATGGAGTTGTTTACTTTTTTCTGAAAAACCATTTTATGGAAAAAGCTTTTTTTAAGTAATTTACAAATAAACACCCCTCAATCAAGATTGTTTTTACTTAGCTATCCTGATACTACGTAGCACTAGTCAAATTGCATTCATTGACAATGTTTATTTTTCAGGATGTACAATAACTGATTGGCTATTTTACAATCTGGTGAGTCTCTAGTCCCTGGCAGGGAAATCAATTTTTAGACTAAATGTCATATTTAGCTTTATTTCTATTGAGTTACGATACAAAATGAATTTTACGCTTATGATTAAAATTTTTTGAAAAATGGAAAATATTATAATAGGAATTCTTGTATTTGAAATAACTTAAAAAACAGCTCCTGTATGTTGATAAATAAATAAGAATTTATTTTGACTGTTTGGGATAAACTCATGACAAAACAAAATCATTTATGACTCAAAACATTAGATTTAATCTAATTTTTGAAAAGCTTCAAACGGGGAGAAGTGGATATCTCCCATTTCTTGTCAAGAAGCTTGATGCTTTGATAGGAACGGTCGATGTGTAATTATTGTGCCTCTTAAATAGCAGGATTGCTACTCTGACCTGGAAGAATTTACTAAATCAGAGAATAAATTTTTACCTATATCGCATCTGTTAATACTAAATGCTCATAAAATTTTTGCGGGCTACGCCGCAACGCGCACCATCCAGCAACGACTTTTACTATAGATGTATAATCAATATGATTTTCACAATCTTATTTTCCTTTTTTTTCTCTTTTCCTTTTTCTTCCGTTTTCGTAGTACCGATTAAAAACTTCCGGTAATCTACAAGTTCAAAAATTTTTTTTTTGGATATATAGATATATATATATATATATATATATATATATATATATATATATATATAT
This sequence comes from Artemia sp. Qi Xiang Cuo, assembly GCF_049724085.1. NCBI lineage: Eukaryota > Metazoa > Arthropoda > Branchiopoda > Anostraca > Artemiidae > Artemia > Artemia sp. Qi Xiang Cuo. The sequence continues at coordinate 51,708,929 of NC_142803.1, forward strand.
ATATATATATATATATATATATATATATATATATACATATATATATATATATATATATATATATATATATATATATATATATATATATATATATATATATATATATATATATATATATATATATATATATATATATATATATATATATATATATATATATATATATATATATATATATATATATATATATATATATATATATATATATATATATATATATATATATATATATATATATATATATATATATATATATATATATATATATATATATATATATATATATATATATATATATATATATATATATATATATATATGGTATATATGCATATATGTATGAAAGGAATGCTTGTATTAACTTCAAAGAGGGCTCATTTGAATGGAAATTAAAGTTATAGTTTTCTCTCAGCAGGCTCTTTTTTACTCAATAAAAATTTTGAAACTGAGGAGATTCACCTAATCACCTTGGGTGGTTGGCTTTTGTTTTGATTCCAATAGATTCCCAATCATCACAAACCCAAGTGTCATTATAGCTTCATTTTTAGTTGGTAAGATTAGTTGGACAGACAAGCAAAAATTGTAAATTGTCATATGTTTACGATAATTTTTTTCTGAATTCATGGAAAATAAAAAAAAGTTTTGTTCACTATAAATCATGACTTTGTACTAGTTTTTACTAGATTTCGGGAAATTTACTAGATCCTCTAAGTTTAATAGTGTTTTTTTTTACTAGATCTGGTAAAATCTTACTTAAGGTGGCAAACCTGCCGCTGAACGTAATAAAATTTACGATTTTCTCACAGAAAAAATTACCAAAAGGTAAATTGACTGCAGAGTTGACACCGTCAGTAGGATTTTACTAGATCTAGTTAAAAAATCTGGTAAATTTAGAGGATCTAGTAAATTTCCCAAAATCTAGTAAAAAGTTTATAGTAAGCAAAACTTTTTTTGTTTTCCATGAATTCAGGGGAAAAATTATCGTACAATTATGACTGTTTACAAATTTTGTTTGTCTCTTTTACAATTTTGCTTGTCGGTTTGAGAGATAGACAAGCAGTTACCTATTTTTATAAGCAGACGCTCTGCTTCTAGCATCCAAAGGTTAAAAAAATCAGCATTCTGTGTATCAAATCTTATCAGCTGAAAATGAAGCTATAATGAAACTTGGGTTTGTGATGATTGGGAATCTATTGGAATCAAAACAAAAGCGTTATATATATATATATATATATATATATATATATATATATATATATATATATATATATATATATATATATATATATATATATATATAAAAGCGTTCAGTGTAATGCGTTCAGTGTACGTCAGTAGGTCTTCAGTATTCAGTAGGTCAGTCTAATAAATCACCATCAAATCCCCATTTTTTCAGTTAGTAGTAGCTATGTATCGGATTTAAATCGGGTATCCAAACGAAATGGTAGTTTCTCTACGAATGGTAGTTCAATTGTACAAACGAATATATATATATATATATATATATATATATACACACACACACACACACACACACACACACACACACACACACACACACACACACACACATATATATATATATATATATATATATATATATATATATATATATATATATATATATATATATATATATATATATATATATATATATATATATATATATATATATATATATATATATATATATATATATATATATATATATATATATATATATATATAGTAGGAGAACCAGAACATGTATCTGATAAAATGAAGGCCAGGGGCCCAACACGGTGTAAATAAGATCTCTTGTGTTTCAACAATTGAGCGCCTTAATTTACTGTGAGAAAGACCTTTATAGACATTATCCATATAAAATTTTCATTATATTAGAATATGAGCTATCTTGTATTCATTTGTTTTAGCACAATATTTCTTGTAAGCGTAAATGAACATAAGGAGTCAAATGTACTGCACAGCATGGGACGTCGAGTGATTCTTCCTTAATCCGAGTTGTGTATCCTAAAGAACTCCTTTTTTTGTCAAAAAGCTTACAAACGACGGTGCATTATTTTCTCTATTATCTTAGAGTATAACGGTAGGATTGAAATAGGTTTCCAGTTTTATATGTTCGACTTCACACCTCCTTTATGCAGTGGGATTACTTTTGCTACCTTACTAGTTTGCGGCTACCGCTGCAAACATGATGTGGGGACTTGTGTAGGTTAGATTTAGCTTTAATTTTGGATAGCATGAAAATTACGCCTTTTTCTTTTTTTGTTCCTCTCCTTTTTCTTTTTGTTTCTTCGTCTGATTTTCAAGATCTTTGTCTTACTTGGCCTAGCTTTCCATTGATTCCATGTGTATTAAGCTGACACATCGAGCTCTGCGCTTCACTGGCTAGGGCAGTAACTTTATTATGATTACGAATTAATTTATTATTCTTTCATGTTGCAACATTTGTCATTGGTAAATGGCTATTCAGGCCCAGCTAGACATTATATGAATACTCTACAAGATGTATTTCATATTCTGTGTTCTATCAAAATAACCTAAAACTTCTAAAAGTATTTTTGGGTCACTTTAACGCAGAATTGTACAAATGAATACTCTAATACGGCCAACTTCCTGCTGCTCTAATAATATATCTTTTACTTCTGGTCAATCGACTTATCATCTCCGCACTTCCAGCAATTTACAGAGTCTTCATACTCCATCAGTGAGGTCTGACTTCAACCCTCTGACAACTTGCAACAGGATTTGGAACACGCTCCCTGTGTCTGCACGAAGCTGGCACTCGTTTGGTATGTCACTCGTTTTGGTATGGATTTGGTAGAGGATTTGGTATGGCACTCGTTTGGTATGTCTCGTAGGATTATTTTCAAATTGAAGCAGTCGCTCACCCAAGGAGGAGATGTCACCCGAACTAGAGTCAAACAAATTCAAATTCAAAGGAATAAACCAATAAAGCCAAAACAATTGAATCTGAAATAAGGAATAGTGGAGAAAAAAATAAAAACAAACACCAAAAATACATAAAAAAAAGCAGGGACACAAAGGCACAAAAAAAATGAAAATTAAATAGACACAGAAGAATAAAAAAAAGAAAAAACGAAAAAAAAAAAACAAATCATAACTCTAATACTAAATGCAATCAGCAATAGACCTTATATTCTTTATTGCTGACCTACATTAGGCTTTGCCATTATCTGACCCTGATCTGACCACGCATTACACTGAACGTACTATATATATATATATATATATATATATATATATATATATATATATACAAAAGCGTTATATATATAAGCGTATATATATATATATATATATATATATATATATATATATATATATATATATATATATATATATATATATATATATATATATATATATATATATATATATATATATCGGAGAGAAAAAATTTACTAGATCGCATCTGTTTTTACTAAATGCTCAAAATTTTTTTTTAGCATTCGGCTATACCGCACGCGCAACATCAAGCATCGATTTTACTATAGGAGGATAATCAATTTCCTTTTTCTTCTTTTTTTCTCCTTTCCTCTTTTCTTTTTCCTTTTTTCTTTTTTTCTCCTTTCCTCTTTTCTTTTGTTTTCTTAGTATGATTGAAAATTCCGGAAACTTACAAGTTCAAAAATCTTATATATATATATATATATATATATATATATATATATATATATATATATATATATATATATATATATATATATATATATATATATATATATATATATATATATATATATATATATATATATATATATATATATATATATATATATATATATATATAAAGATTTTTGAACTTGTAGGTTTCCGGAACTTTTAATCATACCATGAAAACGAAAGAAAAGAGAAAAGGAGAAAAAAAGAAGAAAAACGGAAATTGATTATCCTCATATAGTAAAAATCGATGCTAGATGGTGCGCGTGCGGCGTAGCCGAACGTGCAAAACTTTTTTTGAGTATTTAGTAAAAACAGATGCGATCTAGTAAATTTTTTCTCTCCGATTTAGTAAGTCAGGGCGGCAACCCTGATTGGGTGTGAAACAATTTAGTGTGACAAATGTGCCCATATCTGTTAAATGATTTTCATGCCTATGCATTTTACTTTTATACATATTTTTCGATAAATTTGTGCTTTCTACTGGTATTGAGATATTTTAATAGCTTTACAAGAGCTACCAGTCTTCAGAACAAAGAGAATCATTTTTCATACTACAAGATTTTGAAATGCCACAGTCAAACGGACTTTATTTTCATAACTGCTTTAAGTTTCTATTTTACGTGTTCATCTCCCTAAATTACAAATTCTTAAACTTTAGAAACAAACAGGTAATTATTTTTGTAAAATAAAACTTGATTACTGTGGATTTAAGACTATCTTGTATATAATTACCAAAAAGGGATGAAATTCACCAATTTCTCCCTTTAACGTCAATTACAGTCCAAGTTTTTAGCCTGTATGTCTACTTACTTAAAAATATTAGGTGACGCTAGCTTAAAGCAAAACAGAACAACAATCCAAAACAAAACCGATTTTGAAAACATTCTGATGAAACATTTTGAGGGTTTTCATAATGTTTTTTAACAGAACTATTATTACTCTTAATAATTAAAAAAAAATTGCGTAGGTTCAATTATTTTTTAATATAATTGTACTTGATCTTCCATTTTCTTATATTGTTTAACCTTGTATATAAGCGAAATGGGTATTTCTCAGAATGAATAGAGGCAAAAATAGTGTAAATGAGCTAAATAGTAAATGATATGATATATATTATGCATCCGCAACAACCCAAGAATAGAGCCGCGTGTCGTAAATCCTGTGAATGCTCTCCATTACAGTTTCCAAAAAAAATCTTTCTTTATAGGCTATAGGTAACACGACTTAGGGCCATATCTCTGATTGGCTATTTTGATATGCAATAAGTTCGCCATCCATTAACAATCATGTTAGTTGAATAGTATTTTCATTAAAATATCCTGAACGTATTCAAAAACCTAGAACGCAGACATATTTAAACCACCAAACGTATTATAGAATCACCAAATTTTAGCTAAAACCCCCAATAAATCAACAGATAATCGCCAAAATTGGTGATAAATTACCAGCGGTGGCAACTCTGGTTGTGACCTACAGCGCATGGCTAAAATAATCGTTTTTTTCTCTCTTTTTTCAAACCATCTTAGTAACAAAGAATATATCAGAAAGAATAAGCTAAAATGTCATTTTTTTTTTATAAATTATTTTAAATAACGAAATTTAACAAGTCCCCCCCCCCACGGTCACATTTCAAATTAATCTATTGTTCACATAACTATGTTTATTTTTTGTAAACGGAATAAACACAGGGGTCTATCTGAAACACAAAGCTAGAGGTTCAATGTTTTTTTTTTCTAGAAATGGAAATAAGTTTAAATAAAAGTAAATAACAACCTTTTTTCGAACTCAAATTACTCCTACTGTGACGGGGTTTGTCCACAAAGGTATTAGTTGTTTTAAAAAGTTGACTTCTAAACGCAATATGCTTTTATTAGATAACTGTACACTTACCTTAGAATTTGACTTATTAATCTGGTGTGCTTGCAACAATTCTCCCTATTAATTACTTTTTAATGAAAATATAGAAAATGAGGTGTCTGTATGATTTTCAAAGACTAAAATCAGAGTTTTAAAAGAGCAGAAATACTACAAATGAAAAAAATAAAACCTAAAACGAACTGAGATTACAATCCATAATCAAGCCAAATTTTACAAAATCGGACCGCATGGGTTAATTCTGGAGCGCATATCTTGTACAGGTTAACCTATTACTGTTCTATGCAAGGGGGTATCCAGGAAATGCTTAGGGTTCGGATGGGAGTTATATTAGTACTGATGGGCAGTGTCTTACCCACTGCTTTGGTCTGTACAAGGAATTACTACAGGAAACCAGTCAAGCGGGTATTTGCAACGGATAAATTGATCGCAAAGCGTGATTTCTAATTACGTTTACAATATTTAAACTGTCGGTTTTGGGGGTTTAGGGGGGAAAAAAGGTACCTAGGTTAGGTTACGTATTTAATATATGCTATGCTTTACCCCCCCCCCCCTAATTTACAAATACGTAGCCCAAATTTGTTTCTAAACTATTATAATTTCAGCCTATTTTATTTTATTTCATTACCAGTAATCAAACTTGACCTCTTTCGTGGGTAAGATATAATGCACAAGTATTATTATTTTTTGTGGGGGTAGACGTAGAAATGTTCTATGCAAGGGTGTATAAAGAATTTTTGTTCGGGAATAGGGTTGGAAGGTCTTTTTTTTAAGATGAGATTGTTAACCTTGGAAAGTTCTATGCAATTGTGCATCAAGGATTTTTGTTCGGGGGTAGACTGGGAGGTACTTTCTTATGGGGGATACAGTTTTGTAACACATAACAAATTTATTTATATGCTTTTTAGTTTTGTTTTTACGATTTTGACGAAATCTGTAGGAGCTCAAAGCCAGTAATACTTTACATCCTGGGCACCTCCTTTATCCTATGAATCATCCTGGACACATTTATGGGATAAGTTTGTCCAAATATACTAAGCTAATTAAATAGTATTTTCACGCAATAAATAAGGAACGGGATTAGGTGTCTCCTCTCTCACCCCCCCCCCCCCCCTCCCCTAAAAAAAACAGCACATTTTTCCTTATTAGACATTAGTCGTAATTTATTTAGTCCTCAGTCCTAGTACTTATTTTTCGACTAACTTATATCCGATATCCTAAAATTGGCATAACTCTAAACTATCCAGTTTACGTGACTATTCTCACTTGTTGGTAGAAATATCAGAGGTTTGAGTTTTTAAATAATACAAACTTATCTATTCAGCAAGGGCCTTATTTTTCTTCTCAGTTAACTGGTCCAGACAAAAAACTGTAATCGTAAACACCGTGTCATCAGCAAAAGACGTTATAAGTGTATCTGATATATAAAAACGCTAAGTATCAACGTAAATTAGAAAAAGAAGTGGGCCAAGCACGGAACCCTGAGGCACACCAGAAATAACGATAAAAGTTTTGAAATATAATTTTTAATAGACAATCGAGTAATGTGCTGGTTAAGATAAGATTCCCACCATTTCAGAAAAACCCCTTGGTCCTCTAATTAAATTACACTAAGAAATAAAATTTAATTAACTACCGTGTCAAAAGCTTTTCTAAAGTCTATAAATACTGAAATTACCAGTACACTTTCTCGAGAGCACCATTGATGAAATCTGTTAGGTGCTGGACTGCATGTATTGCAGAGTGGTTTTTCCTGAATCCAAACAGGGTATCACTAAGAAAAACGTAAGTAGTCAGATGGTTGTAAAGCTGTCAAAGCATTACTTTTTACTACAGCTTAGAAAATAGGGGCAATATTGAAATCGGCCTCCAAGACGGATCAGTCTTTGAACCCCCTTTGTGAAGCGGAATAACTTTAGCCTCTTTCAGCCGAGTAGGAAATTCATCTTTCTTCAAAGGAAGGTTAATCAAATAAACAATACAAGGCAATATATATACCATAACATGCTTGAACGTTTTCAGATTAATTCCATCATTCCCTGAAGAGCTTGATTTTACCAATCCTATTAGGCTATCTGTTTTAATTCTTCAACGTTCGTTTCATCTGCAGACATTTCCAGTTCAACCCCCCCTGCATCACTAAACGTCTCATTAATTTCATTATTTTCATCTTATGGATTCTCACTTATTGATTCGCCGATCTAAGAAAAAAATTCACCTAACAAATTAGCCACCTCATCATTTTCATGAACATATATACCGTCAAAGATCAGACTAGCAGGAATCTCGGTCTCTTTCTTCTTATTTACGACTTCATTTATAATATTCTGAGTAAATTTCATATTGCCTTTGTTTTCCTTAAATTTCTCCCCAGTATATTCTCGGATGCATGACCGCCTTAGCAAATATACTTTATTACGGATTGGTTTAAATTTAGTTAGATCTTGACTATGGCTACTATTTAAGTAACTCAAATACAATGTATTTCTCCTTCTAATTAAGTCTAGCAGCACCATAGTTACCCTAGGTTTCCGGGGATCCTTTTTTCTCACCTTTATGCTCTTTACTGGGCAACCTCTCTCAAATATTGGGTAAAATATGTCCTTGAACTTATCGAATGCCGCGGAAACACTTTCAGATTCTTCATAAACTGGTTTCCATGACACGATACTTATTACCTCTCTAAACTTCTGTAGGTTCTCTTTTTTTAGTTGTCTTTTTTTAACCTTTGTCCTGTTCTGCTTTATTGCATATTGATATGAAGTCACTGCTACTATAGGAAAGTGATCGGCTATCAATAAGCTACACTTATTATCAATAAGTGTAGCTGAGTGTCCTGTAACACGAGTCGGAATCCCAACTAATGGATAAAAATCATAACTGGAGAAAAGGTTTAAAAAATCCAAATTATCATTATATAAACTTAAAATATCAAAATTAAAATCCCACAAGCAAATGTATTCCAAATTATTCAATTCTACTGCCTCCATTTAACTACTGAAACCATTTTCAAACTCCTCCCAAACTGTACTCGGCGGTTTATAAACCTCAGTAATCAATACATCCTTTCCACCAACTTCCAGCTCAAGAGTAAGATATTCCACCTTACCTTCTATCCAAACTGATAGGTCTTCCCTTATTTTAGCAACAAAATTGTCCTTAACCAAAAATGCCAAACCTCCACGTCCCATTTTCTCTCTATTCCTTACAATAAGCCTGTATTCTAGAAAATTATATAACGACAGAACATGCTCAGAAGCTAAAAAAGTTTCACAAAGGCCATTTACATCAAATTTACTATTTACATTATCAATTAACTGGAGAAATTCATAATACGTTGAAGTTACATGGCAATGCTAATGACACAGGCAAAACGTTCTTGCCTTCGCCTCTAATACTGACGAAATCACATCCACATAACAATTATCTCTCTGCGGGGAAAAATTAGTATTTATACTTTCTGGAAGTAAATCATAATAAAGAACATCTCCTACTCTAAAATTATTACGCTCTAGAAAACGCAAGTGATAAATATCACCCATCATCCTTACAACATCCACTCAAAAAAAAAAAAAAAAGACCAGCAAAAGAAAACAAAACCAACAACAACAGAGGTAAAAATAAGAAAAGAAAAAAAAGACACTCCTTACTAAAACAACTATGAAAAATTCAGTAAGTATCAGCTAGGCTAAAGAGCCGACGCGGTGCGCTTTGGCCAGGTAATTTCGCAAAAATGCGACCTTTATCTGTCCAAACATTTTTCACACCAAACTTGTCCCGTGCATATTGCCTTTCTACGTTTAATATTGCCTTTCTATGTTTCGTAAGAAATTCACTAACATAAATTCCAGATCCAGCTAGTTTTTAATGTAGTTTTAAACACTTTGTACGCAAGTTCTTTTGATACCAACTTCGCTAAAACTGGGGCCACGGGATCTGGATTTCTACGGGCTAAATTTCAAGAATCTTCCATAGAGTTGAGTCTGAAACGCTGAATCGACACAAGATTTTCGCTAGTAATAGTTGAAACTCCCATAGTTGACTTAACAATGTTTAGGACAGTCGTATCAAGATCTGAGCCAGGAGTCTGTCTTATTCCTGAGAATATCAGACAGTCTTCCATTGCTTCCTGTTCAAAATCATCAAGCTTGTTCTCTATTGTAAAAATACGATTTTCTAGTGCTTCAATTTGACTCTTTAGTCCTTTAATTAAGTTTTCAATGCGCTCAAACCTCGGATTAAAATCTAGCACTATAGCATCATAAATTTATGCAGCGATAATTTGGCTATTTATCTGTACAGCACCAGAAGACCCAGTTCCAATGTTTTGCGCTATTTTTCTGCAACACGTTTTTCTATATGTGCCACTAGCTTAGTCTTAGTTATCGTAACTTCTTCTTGGGTCGCACCTAACTGTTGAAAAAGTCGAGAAATACACGAACTAGAGGAATTTTCAGACTTCCCTGTTCTTGCAAACTCTTTGTATATATTGGGAAAAGTCGCTACTTCTGTGAATGCTTGTCCTACCTTTTTAGTTTTCGATATAAGTTGTTAGGCCTTCATGTTGGTAATACTCTCGATTCCTTACATATAAATTGTAACCAGGGATATCTAGTAATTGCGAGTTATTATCTTTTAACCACGTTTCAGTTAAAGCGATCACCTGAAAGACATTAGTATTTATTAATTCCGATAAAAAATTATGCGCAGAACTCAATCCCTGATAATTCAGATGAAAAATGTTAAGGCCAAAATGGTCCCTATCACAATACAAGGGTAGTGTCCCTTCTTTAAAAATATACCTTGATGGTTAATTCGTAAAAATCTCAGTAGGATTAATACCTAAATTTATATTTATCATTTCGCTACACTGGTTGGAAAAATCAACCCCTAAAGTTTCAAGTTGCATGACATTGATGCTCCCAGGAGGTAAAACGAAATCTCTAATTATTGTCAATAAAAAATAATGCTAGTGATGGTAGAGGATGGTGGTGGCGAAAAAAATCATTATCAACTAAACGTATATGTGTACCTAGATAAATACAAAAAAATAACAATATATATTCCGTCAAAGTGGACGTAAAGTTTAAAAAACCATATTATTGAAAGCTTCATGGCACAAAGCAAAACCATTCAAAAAGACAAAAGCCCGCTACCACCCACTAAAAAAAATTTCACATTAACAAATATTTTAAATTATTTACTCACAAATAAAAATCATCATTAACCCAAACATTTCAAGTCCATCACTATTAACTTTTTGCTATATATTTTATTAAACCAAGTGAAAAAGAAAAGATAGCAAATCAATAAGTAAACTAAACACATTCAATAAAACACTAATTTCTTAGCACCTCTGGAACTGTGGAGGGAGGAGGCTTATGTGCTTGTTTCTCAATCCATTCTTCATACGTAAACTTCACTTTCATACCACCCGGACGCTCAAACTGAAGATATGGTGGGACTGTGTTTGATAACCATGAAATGATACCCATCGCTTTAAGGCACAATTTTTTTACATATAGTTTTTTTCTTGCGTATCTTAAAGAAAATGGGGCACCATTACTCACATAAATGTTTCCCTGGTTCAGTGGCGGATCCAGAGGGGGGGGCGAGCCCCTCCCCCCTAACGTAGTTTTTTATTGTTTAAGAAAAATAGAGTTGTGAGAAAGTCAAACTTTAGCGTAAAGAGCGAGGCGTTGAGGAGGGGACAGCTCCTTTCATATACGGAGTAATTTCTGTTCGTTTTAATTTACAACATCAATCCTTACTTTCATTTTAAAAAAACTTGTTATTTTTTATTTAATTTTTGAATGTTCATGTATTAATGGAGGTATTTATATTGATTCACAGTGCGTGAATAATTAAAAAAAAATTTGCATATTCTGTTTACTTTTATTTGGTTAAATGGCTGTCTCAAAAGATCTTTAATTTCATTTACGAAAGTTTTTATTAGTAATAAGTAAACGGAACTTACAAAGTAATTTGCGTAACGAGATTCTATATTCATTGATTTTCAATACGTATATTAAGAAGTTCTGCCCCTCCTTATTAACTTGCTCTTTAAGCTAAAGTTCAAATTTTGTTCCAATTCTTTAAAAATGACCAAAGACCGTTAATTAGAACAAATAGCTCTTATGAAAGTACTAAAAAATCGTTGGCTTAAAGAGCAAGGTATTGACTAGGGCATAAACCCAATCATATACGTAATATTTTCTGTTCGTTTAAAGTTTTGATGTTGCTCCTTACTTTCAGTTGGAAAACTTTTTTTTAATTTAATTTCTGATCTTTTTCTTTAATAACGCTGTGAAATCCGGCGCCCCCTTCATAGCAATGTCCCGTCCCCCATGAAAACTATCTTCATGTAAAAATTTTCCCATAAAACCCCCCGACCTCCCTCCCACGAACATAAAAACTCCCCCTGAACACGTCCTTAGACTTCCCAATAACCAAGGCAATATATTAAAATTGTGGACTGAAAGTTCATAACTTTCAGTACTCCTTCCGGTGCTGTAACAGTTTAAGGCATTAGAAAATATATAGTTTACATATTTTTTACCGTGTTGAACAGAATGGCTACCTCATAAATTTGGTCGGGTGACTAAGAAAAAAATTAGCCTGGGAGGGGGCCTAGTCTCTCTCCATTTTTTGTCATTTAAAAATAGCACTATAAATTTTTATTTCCCTTCCAATGAGCCCTACCACGATATTCTAGGACCACTGGGTCGATACGAACACCCCTGGGAAAAAAAATAAATAAATAAACACGCATCCGTGATCTTTCTTCTGGCAAAAAATAAAAAAATCCACATTTTTATAGAAAGGTGCTTAAAACCTCTAAAACAGGCTTCTCTAATACATTGGATATGATGGCGTGACTTTCATTAAGGTTATTAAACTTTTAGGGGTTTATTCCCCCTTTATTCTACAATAAGCCAAATTTTTTCAGGCGCGCAACATTTGATGGGTAAAACTAAACTTGATGAAACTTATATATTTGAAATCAGCATTAAAATTTGATTCTTTTGATGAATCTTTTGGTATCAAAATTTCGTTTTTTAGAGTTTAAGTTACCATTGAGCCGGGTCGCTCCTTACTTACAGTTCGTTACCACGAACTGTTTGACATTTTTTTTTTCATATAGTTTTTTTTCTTGCCTCTGTTACAGAAAATGGGGCATAATCACACACATAAATGTTTCCATGGCTCAGTGGTGGATGTTGAGGGGGGTGAGTGGGGAGCGCACCCCCCTCACTTTGTCTAAATTTTTTAATTTAATTATTTAATGAATTTTTGCGTTAAATAAATTTGCTCCAAACGAAATTTTTTAATATTACAGTATTTTGCCCCCCCCCCCCCCTAAGACAATCCGGCAAGCACTCGGGGCCTGGTTTGCTATCTTTCGTCCTTTATGCTTGTTCTAATTTCTAAGTATTTCAATCTTGTTTCTACGGTTTTTTACAATAACCTTAACATATTTCTTATCCTTTTTTATTGTAACAATCAAAAAATGAGATATCGCAGGTAAATGTAGTCGATCTGTACATATCTCGGTAAAAATACGTCTAACTGGATCTTCATCCTCACAGACTGCATTCTATACAACCACATTGTTTTCGTTTAGTATTAATTTAAAACTATCCGGGCATGAGGAGAATATGTTGAAGTAGGCCAAAAAAGCAAATATAAATACTACACTGCTACTACTACTACTATTGTTACTATTACCACCCCCAAAGTTCCTGCTACTATGTCTGCTGCTAGGAACAATATTCCTCATCGTCCTTTTATTTATTAAATAAAAAAACAAGTTTTTTTAACTGAAAGTAAGGAACGACGTTAAAACTTAAAACGAACAGAAATTATTCCGTATATGAAAGGGGCTGTCCCCACCTCAACGCCTCGATTTTTACGCTAAAGTTGTTTATTGTTTAAAAAAAATAGAGCTCTGACGAGGTCAGACTTTATTGAAAAGAGCGAGGCGTTATGGAGGGGATAGCCCCTTTCATATACGGAATAACTTCTTTTCGTTTCAAGTTTTAACGTCGTTTCTTTCTTTTAGTTAAAAAAAAACTTGTTTTTTTTATTTAAGTTTTGAAAGTTTTTGAATTAATCCAGGTTGTAATATTGGTTCACCGTACATGAATACTTAAAACAAATAATGTATATCAATTTTGTTTTTGTTTGCTTAAATGGTTTTCTTAAAACTTGATAATTTATTTACGAACGTTTTTATTAGTAATAATTATACATAAATTACGAATTAACTTATGTAATGAACTTCTATGTTCATAGATTTTTAATTAGTATATTAGGCGGTTCGCCTCCTAGTCAATACCCTGCTCTTTATGCTAAAATTCTTATTCTGCTATAATTATATAAAAATTACCCCTTAATCACAAAAGCCATTTATTGGTATAAATAGATCTTATGAAAGTACTAAAAAATATTTGGCGTAAAGAGCAAGGTATTGACTAGGGGTTGAACCCAGTCATATACCTAATATTTTCTGTTCGTTTTAAGTCTTGATGTTGCTCCTTACTTTCGGTTGAAAAACTTTTTTTTATATAATTTCTGATCTTTTTCTCTAATAATGATGGGGGATCCGAAACCCCCGTCCTGGCTTTGTCACTTACCCCCTTAAAATTTGCTTCATGTAAATATCCTCGCCTCTAACACCTGAACCCCCCCCCTTCCACCTACCAGAAAAAATCCTCCCTGAAAACGTCTGTATACTTCCCAATAACCAATACTATATGTTAACATTGGGTAAAATTGATAACTTTCGGCCCTCCCCCCGGGGACTTCTGAGCATTAAGTCATCCTAAAAGACATAGTTATCATATTTTCGACCATGTTGAACAAAATGGCTATCTCAAAATTTTGATCAGGTGACTTTGGGGAAAAAATGAGCGTGGGAGGGGGCCTAGTTGCCCTCCATTTTTTTGGTCACTTAAAAATGGCACTAGAACTTTTCATTTCCGTTCCAATGAGCGCTCCCACGATATTCTAGGACCACTGGGTCGATACGATCACCCCTGGGGGAAAAATTCCACATTTTTGTAGATAGGTACTTAAAAACTCTACAGTAGGGTTAGCTTATACGTTGAATATGATGGTGGGGTTTTCATTAAGGTTCTATAAATTTTTGGGGGTCTTTTCCCCTTTTTTTGAAAATTAGCCAAATTTTCGCAAGCACGTAACTTTTGATTAGTAAAACTTAACTTGATGAAATATATATATTTGAAATCAGCATTAAAATAGGTTTCATTTGATATATATAATCGTATCAGAGTTCCTTTCTCTGGAATTTTAGTTGCCTGTAAGCCAGGTTACTCCTTACTTACAGTTCGTTACCACGAACTGTTTGATAATACGCTAGACCCCGTCACTGACAAAAAGTCAAGCTTTAAAGTAAAGGATGGGAATTTTAAAGGGGAAGCCCCTTCATATATGGATTAATTTATATTGGTTTAAAGCTCAAATTCGCTCTTTACTTTTATATGAAATTACTTCTTTTGCTTCTTAAAAATTTCTCTAATTTTAATAGTAGCCTATACATTGTCTGAGCTAAATGCTAGAGGCACTACGATCCCGTTAAAAACGAACCTTTAAATCAAAACTTAACTTTTGCGCAGCA